>NW_027182834.1:437500-647500 GCF_041146395.1 Eulemur rufifrons | reverse complement strand
GCCTCCTTTCACACATGGCATGGGAGGATTGCAGGCTTTCTAAACTCTAAGAAAACAAGAAGTCTGAGAATTAGATTTAGGGTTGGATTATGGTTAGGGTTAAGATGAAGTTTAGTGTTAGGGTGAGGGCTTAGGGTTAGGGATTAGGGTTAGGGTTAAAGGTTACTCTTAGGTTTAACGGTTAAACTTTGGTTTAGGGTTCAGGTTTACGGTTAGGGTTAAGATGAGGAGTTAGAGTTTGGTACAGAGTTAGGGTTAAGTGTTAGGTTTAGGGTTGAAGATTAGGATTAGGGTTAGGATTAAAGGTTAGGGTGAGAGTTAACGCTTAGGGTTAAGGTTAAGAGTTAGGGTTTAGGGTTAGGGTTAGGGTTAGGGTTAGTTTTAGGGTTAGAGTTATGTGCTATGATTTGTGTTAGAGGTTAGGGTTAGGTTTACTTGTGTCGGTTAGGGTTACGTGTAGGGGTTAGCATTAGGGTTAGGGTTAAGGGATAGGATTAGGGTTAAGTGTTGGGCTTAGGGTTAGGGTTTAGTGTTAGGGCTATCATTAAGGATTAGGGGTAGGGTCAGGGTTAAATGCTTGGGTGCGGGTAATGGTCAGGGTCAGGGTTAAGGTTCACGGATAGGGTTAGTGTTAAGGGTTACGGGTAGGTTTAGGGTTCAGGGTTAGAGTTAGCATTAGGACTTAAGGTTAGGATTAGGCGGTAGGTTAGATTTAGGGTTAGATCTAGGCGTTAGGGTAAGGGCTAGCGTTAGGGTTATGAGATAGGGTTAGGTTTAGTGCTTAGGATTAGGGTTAGGGTTTGGGGTTAAAGTAAGTGTTAGGGGTTAGGTTTAAGGATGGAAGGTTAGGGTTATTTTTAGCTGTAGTGTTAGGGGTAGGGATAAGGGATCCCATTAGCATTAAGGGTCTTCCTTACTGTAGGGTTGAGGGTTAGGCTTAGAGTTAAAGTTTCAGGTTAGGGTCAGTGTTAAGATTTAGGGTCAGGGTTAACGGTTAGGGTAAAGGTTAAGCGTTAGGGTTAGGGATTAGTGATTAGGGTTTTTGGTTAGTGTTAGCGTTAGCGGTTAGGAGTTAGTGTTTTATGAAGGGGTATGTTAGAATTAGGATTGGGGTTAGAGTTAGGGTGAAGTATAGGGGTTAGTTTTAGGGGTTAGTTTTAGGGTAAAAGGATAGGACTAGGCTTACGGGTTGGGCTTAGGTTTAGGGTTAAAGTTTACTGCTAGGGTTAGGGATAGGTTTCAGGCTAGGCTTTAGGGGTTCTGGTTAGGGTTAGGTGTTAGGTTAGTGTCAGGGTTAGGTCTAGTCGTGAGGGTAAGGTTTAGGGTTAGCTTTAAGAGCTAGGGTTAGGTTTAATGGTTAGGATTAGGATTAGGGTAAGGCTTAGGGGTTAGGGTGAAGGGTTAGGGTCAAGGGTTAGGGTTTTTGTTAGGCATAGCGTTGGCGTTAGAAGTAAGGGTTACTGTCAGTGTTAGGGTTGTATGTAGGGTTACGGTTAGGGTTAGCGGTTTAGAATTAGGGTTAGGGATTAGGTGTCACAGTGATGACTAGAAGATAGGGTTAGAATTATGGGATAGGGGTTGTTCTCAGGAAATGGGTTATGCATTAACGTTAGGATAAGAGGTTAAAGTTAGGCTCACGGTGAGGTTTACGTGTTAAGGGGAGAAATAGGAACAGGGTTAGGTGCTATGTTCAGGGTTAGGGTTATCTGTTAAAGGTATTGTTTATGCTTAGCGCACGGGCCCTGTCTACATTAAGCTGTGGCGAGGTTAGGGGGCTGGGATTGTACCCGGGAACCCACTGTATCATACTCTGGGTATGGGCCCGTGGGTTTCATGCAGGACACAGTGGTAGAGCCTCTTTTCACGCATGGCATGGGAGGATTGCAGGCTTTCTAAACTCTAAGAAAGCAAGAAGTCTGAGAATTAGATTTAGGGTTAGGATTATGGTTAGGGTGAAGGATGAAGTTTAGTGTTAGGGTGAGGGATTAGGGTTAGGGATTATGGTTAGGGTTAAAGGTTACTCTTAGGTTTAACGGTTACACTTTGGTTCAGGGTTGAGGTTTAGGGTTAGGGTTAAGATGAGGGGTTAGGGTTAGGTACAGGGTTAGGGTTAGGTGTTAGGTTTAGGGTTGAAGATTAGGATTAGGGTTTGGATTAAAGGTTAGCGTGAGAGTTAACGCTTAGGGTTAAGGTTAAGTGTTAGGGTTTAGGGTTAGGGTTAGGGTTAGGGTTAGTTTTAGGGTAGAGTTCTGTGCTATGGTTTGTGTTAGAGGTTAGGGTTAAGTTTACTGGTCACGGTTAGGGTTACGTTTAGGGGTTAGCATTAGGGTTAGGGTTAGGGTTAGGGTTAAGGGATAGGATTAGGGTTAAGTGTTGGGCTTAGGGTTAGGGTTATCATTAAGGATTAGGGGTAGGGTCAGGGTTAAATGCTTGGGTGCGGGTAATTGTCAGGGTCAGGGTTAAGGTTCACGGATAGGGTTAGTGTTAAGTGTTACCGGTAGGTGTAGGGTTCAGGGTTAGAGTTAGCATTAGGGCTTAAAGTTAGGATTAGGCGGTAGGTTAGATTTAGGGTTAGATCTAGGCGTTAGGATAAGGGATAGCGTTAGGGTTAAGAGATAGGGTTAGGTTTAATGCTTAGGATTAGGGTTAGGGTTTGGGGTTAAAGTAAGTGTTAGGGGTTAGGTTTAAGGATCAAAGGTTAGGGTTATTTTTAGCTGTAGTGTTAGGGTTAGGGATAAGGGATCCCATTAGCATTAAGGGTCTTCCTTACTGTAGGGTTGAGGGTTAGGCTTAGAGTTAAAGTTTAAGGTTAGGGTCAGTGTTAAGATTTAGGGTGAGGGTTAACGGTTAGGGTAAAGGTTAAGCGTTAGGGTTAGGGATTAGTGATTAGGGTTTTTGGTTAGTGTTAGGGCTAGCTTTTAGGAGTTAGTGTTTTATGAAGCGGTATGGTTAGAATTAGGATTGGGGTTAGAGTTAGGGTGAGGTATAGGGTTTAGGTTTAGGGGTTAGTTTTAGGGTAAAAGGATAGGATTAGGGTAACGGCTTGGGCTTAGGTTTAGGGTTAAAGTTCACTGCTAGGGTTAGGGATAGGGTTCAGGGTTAGCTTTAGGGGTTCTGGTTAGGGTTAGGTGTTAGGTTAGTGTCAGGGTTAGGTCTAGTCGTGAGGGTAAGGTTTAGGGTTAGCTTTAAGAGCTAGGGTTAGGTTTAATGGTTAGGATTAGGATTAGGGTTAAGGGTCAGGGTAAGGCTTAGGGGTTAGGGTGAAACGTTAGGGTCAAGGGTTAGGGTTTTTGTTAGGCATAGCGTTGGGGTTAGAAGTAAGGTTTACTGTCAGTGTTAGGTTTGTAGGTAGGGTTTCGGTTAGGGTTAGCGGTTTAGAATTAGGGTTAGGGATTAGGTGTCACAGTGATGACTAGGAGATAGGGTTAGAATTATGGGATAGGGGTTGTTCACAGGAAACGGGATATGCATTAACGTTAGTATAAGAGTTTAAAGTTAGGCGCACGGTGAGGTTTACGTGTTAAGGGGAGAAATAGGAACAGGGTTCGGTGTTATGTTCAGGGTTAGGGTTATCTGTTAAAGGTATTGTTTATGCTTAGCGCACGGGCCCTGTCTGCATTAGGCGGGCGGGGGGAGCTTAGGGGGCTGGGATTGTACCCGGGAACCCACTCTATCATACTCTGGGTATGGGCCCGTGGGTTTCATGCAGGACACAGTGGTAGAGCCTCCTTTGACGCATGGCATGGGAGGATTGCAGGCTTTCTAAACTCTAAGAAAGCAAGAAGTCTGAGAATTAGATTTAGGGTTAGGATTCTGGTTAGGGTTAAGGATGAAGTTTAGTGTTAGGGTGAGGGCTTAGGGTTAGGGATTAGGGTTAGGGTTAAAGGTTACTCTGAGTTTTAACGGTTACACTTTGGTTTCGGGTTGAGGTTTACGGTTAGGGTTAAGATGAGGGGTTAGGGTAAGGTACAGGGTTAGGGTTAAGTGTTAGGTTTAGGGTTGAAGATTCGGATTAGGGTTAGGATTAAAGGTTAGCGTGAGAGTTAACGCTTAGGGTTAAGGTTAAGAGTTAGGGTTTAGGGTTAGATTTAGGGTTAGGGTTAGTTTTAGCGTTAGAGTTATGTGGTATGGTTTGTGTTAGAGGTTAGCGTTAGGTTTACTGTTAACGGTTAGGGTTACGTTTAGGGGTTAGCATTAGGGTTAGGGTTAGGGTTAGGGTTAAGGGATAGGATTAGGGTTAAGTGTTGGGCTTAGGGTTAGGGTTTAGTGTTAGGGTTATCATTAAGGATTAGGGGTAGGGTCAGGGTTAAATGCTTGGGTGCGGGTAATGGTTAGGGTCAGGGTTAAGGTTCACGGATAGGGTTAGTGTTAAGGGTTACGGGTAGGTTTAGGGTTCAGGGTTAGAGTTAGCATTAGGGCTTAAGGTTAGGATTAGGCGGTCGGTTAGATTTAGGGTTAGATCTAGGCGTTAGGGTAAGGGCTAGCATTAGGGTTAAGAGATAGTGTTAGGTTTAATGCTTAGGATTAGGGTTAGGGTTTGGGGTTAAAGTAAGTGTTAGGGGTTAGGTTTAAGGATCAAAGGTTAGGGTTATTTTTAGCTGTAGTGTTAGGGTTAGGGATAAGGGATCCCATTAGCATTAAGGGTCTTCCTTACTGTAGGGTTAAGGGTTAGGCTTAGAGTTAAGGGTTCAGGTTAGGGTCAGTGTTAAGATTTAGGGTGAGGGTTTACGGTTAGGGTAAAGGTTAAGCGTTAGGGTTAGGGATTAGTGATTAGGGTTTTTGGTTAGTGTTAGGGTTAGCGGTTAGGAGTTAGTGTTTTATGAAGGGGTATGGTTAGAATTAGGACTGGGTTTAGAGTTAGGGTGAGGTATAGGGGTTAGGTTTAGGGGTTAGTTTTAGGGTAAAAGGATAGGATTAGGGTTACGGGTTGGGCTTAGGTTTAGGGTTAAAGTTTACTGCTAGGGTAAGGGATAGGGTTCAGGGTTAGCTTTAGGGGTTCTGGTTAGGGTTAGGTGTTAGGTTAGTGTCAGGGTTAGGTCTAGTCGTGAGGGTAAGGTTTAGGGTTAGCTTTAAGAGCTAGGGTTAGGTTTAATGGTTAGGATTAGGATTAGGGTTAAGGGTTAGGGTAAGGCTTAGGGCTTAGATTGAAGGGTTAGGGTCAAGGGTTAGGGTTTTTGTTAGGCATAGCGTTGGGGTTAGAAGTAAGGGTTACTGTCAGTGTTAGGGTTGTAGGTAGGGTTACGGTTAGGGTTAGCGGTTTAGAATTAGGGTTAGGGATTATGTGTCACAGTGATGACTAAGAGATAGGGTTAGAATTATGGGATAGGGGTTGTTCTCAGGAAATGGGTTATGCATTAACGTTAGGATAAGAGGTTAAAGTTAGGCGCACGGTGAGGTTTACGTGTTAAGGGGAGAAATAGGAACAGGGTTGGGTGTTATGTTCAGGGTTAGTGTTATCTGTTAAAGGTATTGTTTATGCTTAGCGCACGGGCCCTGTCTGCATTAGGCGGGCGGGGGGAGTTTAGGGGGCTGGGATTGTACCCGGGAACCCACTCTATCATACTCTGGGTATGGGCCCGTGGGTTTCATGCAGGACACAGTGGTAAAGCCTCCTTTCACGCATGGCATGGGAGGATTGCAGGCTTTCTAAACTTTAAGAAAGCAAGAAGTCTGAGAATTAGATTTAGGGTTAGGATTCTGGTTAGGGTTAAGGATGAAGTTTAGTGTTAGGGTGAGGGCTTAGGGTTAGGGATTAGGGTTAGGGTTAAATGTTACTCTTAGGTTTAACGGTTAAACTTTGGTTTAGGGTTGAGGTTTACGGTTAGGCTTAAGATGAGGGGTTAGGGTTTGGTACAGGGTTAGGGTTAAGTGTTAGATTTAGGGTTGAAGATTAGGATTAAGGTTAGGATTAAAGGTTAGCGTGAGAGTTAACGCTTAGGGTTAAGGTTAAGAGTTAGGGTTTAGGGTTAGGGTTAGGGTTAGGGTTAGTTTTACGGTTAGAGTTATGTGCTATGGTTTGTGTTAGAGGTTAGGCTTAGGTTTACTGGTCACGGTTAGGGTTACGTTTAGGGGGTAGCATTAGGGTTAGGGTTAGGGTTAAGGGATAGGATTAGGGATAAGTGTTGGGCTTAGGGTTAGGGTTTAGTGTTAGGGTTAGCATTAAGGATTAGGGTTAGGGTCAGGGTTAAATGCTTGGGTGCGGGTAATTGTTAGGGTCAGGGTTAAGGTTCATGGATAGGGTTAGTATTAAGGGTTACGGGTAGGTTTAGGGTTCAGGGTTAGAGTTATCATTCGGGCTTAAGGTTAGGATTAGGCGGTAGGTTAGTTTTAGGGTTAGATCTAGCGTTAGGGTAAGGGCTAGCGTTAGGGTTAAGAGATAGGGTTAGGTTTAATGCTTAGGATTAGGGTTAGGGTTTGGGGTTAAAGTAAGTGTTAGGGGTTAGGTCTAAGGATCCAAGGTTAGGGTTATTTTTAGCTGTAGTGTTAGGGTTAGGGATAAGGGATCCCATTAGCATTAAGGGTCTTCCTTACTGTACGGTTAAGGGTTAGGCTTAGAGTTAAAGGTTAAGGTTAGGGTCAGTGTTAAGATTTAGGGTGAGGGTTAACGGTTAGGGTAAAGGTTAAGCGTTAGGGTTAGGGTTTAGTGATTAGGGTTTTTGGTTAGTGTTAGGGTTAGCGGTTAGGAGTTAGTGTTTTATGAAGGGGTATGGTTAGAATTAGGATTGGGGTTAGAGTTAGTGTGAGGTATAGGGGTTAGATTTAGGGGTTAGATTTAGGGGTTAGTTTTAGGGTAAAAGGATAGGATTAGGGTTACGGGTTGGGCTTAGGTTTAGGGTTAAAGTTTACTGCTAGGGTTAGGGATAGGTTTCAGGGTTATCTTTAGGGTTCCGGTTAGGGTTAGGTTTTAGGTTAGTGTCAGGGTTAGGTCTAGTCGTGAGGGTAAGGTTTAGGGTTAGCTTTAAGAGCTAGGGTTAGGTTTAATGGTTAGGATTAGGATTAGGGTTAAGGGTTAGGGTAAGGCTTATGGGTTAGGGTGAAGGGTTAGGGTCAAGGGTTAGGGTTTATGTTAGGCATAACGTTGGGTTTAGAAGTAAGGGGTACTGTCAGTGTTAGGGTTGTAGGTAGGGTTATGGTTAGGGTTAGCGGTTTAGAATTAGGGTTAGGGATTAGGTGTCACAGTGATGACTAGGAGATAGGGTTAGAATTATGGGATAGGGGTTGTTCTCAGGAAATGGGTTATGCATTAACGTTAGGATAAGAGGTTAAAGTTAGGCGCACGGTGAGGTTTACGTGTTAAGGGGAGAAATAGGAACAGGGTTGGGTGTTATGTTCAGGGTTAGGGTTATCTGTTAAAGGTATTGTTTATGTTTAGCGCACGGGCCCTGTCTGCATTAGGCGGGCGGGGGGAGTTTAGGGGGCTGGGATTGTACCCGGGAACCCACTCTATCATACTCTGGGTATGGGCCCGTGGGTTTCATGCAGGACACAGTGGTAGAGCCTCCTTTCACGCATGGCATGGGAGGATTGCAGGCTTTCTAAACTGTAAGAAAGCAAGAAGTCTGAGAATTAGATTTAGGGTAGGATTATGGTTAGGGTTAAGGATGAAGTTTAGTGTTAGGGTGAGGGCTTAGGGTTAGGGATTATGGTTAGGGTTAAAGGTTACTCTTAGGTTTAACGGTTACACTTGGGTTTCGGGTTGAGGTTTACGGTTAGGGTTAAGATGAGGGGTTAGGGTTTGGTACAGGGTTAGGGTTAAGTGTTAGGTTTAGGGTTGAAGATTAGGATTAGGGTTAGGATTAAAGGTTAGCGTGAGAGTTAACGCTTAGGATTAAGGTTAAGAGTTAGGGTGTAGGGTTAGGTTTAGGGTTAGTTTTAGGGTTAGAATTATGTGCTATGGTTTGTGTTAGGGGTTAGGGTTAGGTTTACTGGTCACGGTTAGGGTTACGTTTAGGGGTTAGCATTAGGGTTAGGGTTAGGGTTAAGGGATAGGATTAGGGTTAAGTGTTGGGCTTAGGGTTAGGGTTTATTGTTAGGGTTATCATTAAGGATTAGGGGTAGGGTCAGGGTTAAATGCTTGGGTGCGGGTAATGGTTAGGGTCAGGGTTAAAGTTCACGGATAGGGTTAGTGTTAACGGTTACGGGTAGGTTTAGGGTTCAGGGTTAGAGTTAGCATTAGGGCTTAACGTTAAGATTAGGCGGTAGGTTAGATTTAGGGTTAGATCTAGGCGTTAGGGTAAAGGCTAGCATTAGGGTTAAGAGATAGGGTTAGGTTTAATGCTTAGGATTAGGGTTAGGGTTTGGGGTTAAAGTAAGTGTTAGCGGTTAGGTTTAAGGATCAAAGGTTAGGGTTATTTTTAGCTATACTGTTACGGTTAGGGATAAGGGATCCCATTAGCATTAAGGGTCTTCCTTACTGTAGGGTTAAGGGTTAGGCTTAGAGTTAAAGATGAAGGTTAGGGTCAGTGTTAAGATTTAGGGTGAGGGTTAACGGTTAGGGTAAAGGTTAAGCGTTAGGGTTAGGGATTAGTGATTAGGGTTTTTGGTTAGTGTTAGGGTTAGCGGTTGGAGTTAGTGTTTTATGAAGGGATATGGTTAGAATTAGGATTGGGGTTAGAGTTAGGGTGAGGTATAGGGGTTAGGTTTAGGGGTTAGTTTTAGGGTAAAAGGATAGGTTTAGGGTTACGGGTTGGGATTAGGTTTAGGGTTAAAGTTTACTGCTAGGGTTAGGGATAGGGTTCAGGGTTAGCTTTAGGGGTTCTGGTTTGGGTTAGGTGTTAGGTTAGTGTCAGGGTTAGGTCCAGTCGTGAGGGTAAGGTTTAGGCTTAGCTTGAAGAGCTAGGGTTAGGTTTAATGGTTAGGATTAGGATTAGTGTTAAGGGTTAGGGTAAGGCTTAGGGCTTAGGGTGAAGGGTTAGGGTCAAGGGTTAGGGTTTTTGTTAGGCATAGCGTTGGGGTTAGAAGTAAGGGTTACTGTCAGTGTTAGGGTTGTAGGTAGGGTTACAGTTAGGGTTAGCGGTTTAGAATTAGGGTTAGGGATTAGGTGTCACAGTGATGACTAGGAGATAGGGTTAGAATTATGGGATAGGGGTTGTTGTCAGGAAATGGGTTATGCATTAACGTTAGGATAAGAGGTTAAAGTTAGGCGCACGGTGAGGTTTACGTGTTAAGGGGAGAAATAGGAACAGGGTTGGGTGTTATGTTCAGGGTTAGGGTTATCTGTTAAAGGTATTGTTTATGCTTAGCGCACGGGCCCTGTCTGCATTAGGCGGGCGGAGGGAGTTTAGGGGGCTGGGATTGTACCCGGGAACCCACTCTATCATACTCTGGGTATGGGCCCGTGGGTTTCATGCAGGACACAGTGGTAGAGCCTCCTTTCACGCATGGCATGGGAGGATTGCAGGCTTTCTAAACTCTAAGAAAGCAAGAAGACTGAGAATTAGATTTAGGGTTAGGATTATGGTTAGGGTGAAGGATGAAGTTTAGTGTTAGGGTGAGGGCTTAGGGTTAGGGATTAGGGTTAGGGTTAAAGGTTACTCTGAGGTTTAACGGTTACACTTTGGTTTAGGGTTGAGGTTTACGGTTAGGGTTAAGATGAGGGGTTAGTGTTTGGTACAGGGTTAGGGTAAGTGTTAGGTTTAGGGTTGAAGATTCGGATTAGGGTTAGGATTAAAGGTTAGCGTGAGAGTTAACGCTTAGGGTTAAGGTTAAGAGTTAGGGTTTAGGGTTAGAGTTAAGGTTAGGGTTAGTTTTAGGGTTAGAGTTACGTGCTATGGTTTGTGTTAGAGGTTAGCGTTAGGTTTACTGTTGACGGTTAGGGTTACGTTTAGGGGTTAGCATTAGGGTTAGGGTTAGGGTTAGGGTTAAGGGGTAGGATTAGGGTTAAGTGTTGGGCTTAGGGTTAGGGTTTAGTGTTAGGGTTATCATTAAGGATTAGGGGTAGGGTCAGGGTTAAATGCTTGGGTGCGGGTAATGGTTAGGGTCAGGGTTAAGGTTCACGGATAGGGTTAGTGTTAAGGGTTACGGGTAGGTTTAGGGTTCAGGGTTAGAGTTAGCATTAGGGCTTAAGGTTAGGATTAGGTGGTAGGTTAAATTTAGGGTTAGATCTAGGCGTTAGGGTAAGGGCTAGCGTTACGGTTAAGAGATAGGGTTAGGTTTAATGCTTAGGATTAGGGTTAGGGTTTGGGGTTAAAGTAAGTGTTAGGGGTTAGATTTAAGGATCGAAGGTTAGGGTTATTTTTAGCTGTAGTGTTAGGGTTAGGGATAAGGGATCCCATTAGCATTAAGGGTTTTCCTTACTGTAGGGTTAAGGGTTAGGCTTAGAGTTAAAGGTTCAGGTTAGGGTCAGTGTTAAGATTTAGGGTGAGGGTTAACGGTTAGGGTAAAGGTTAAGCGTTAGGGTTAGGGATCAGGGATTAGGGTTTTTGGTTAGTGTTAGGGTTAGCGGTTAGGAGATAGGGTTTTATGAAGGGGTATGGTTAGAATTAGGACTGGGGTTAGAGTTAGGGTGAGGTATAGGTGTTAGGTTTAGGGGTGATTTTTAGGGTATAAGGATAGGATTAGGGGTACGGGTTGGGCTTAGGTTTAGGGTTAAAGTTTACTGCTAGGGTTAGGGATAGGGTTCAGGGTTAGCTTTAGAGGTTCTGGTTAGGGTTAGGTGTTAGGTTAGTGTCAGGGTTAGGTCCAGTCGTGAGGGTAAGGTTTAGGGTTAGCTTTAAGAGCTAGGGTTAGCTTTAATGTTTAGGATTAGGATTAGGGTTAAGGGTTAGGGTAAGGCTTAGGGGTTAGGGTGAAGGGTTAGGGACAAGGGTTAGGGTTTTTGTTAGGCATAGCGTTGGGGTTAGATGTAAGGATTACTGCCAGTGTTAGGGTTGTAGGTAGGGTTACAGTTAGGGTTAGCGGTTTAGAATTAGGGTTAGGGATTAGGTGTCACAGTGATGACTAGGAGATAGGGTTAGAATTATGGGATAGGGGTTGTTCTCAGGAAATGGGTTATGCATTAACGTTAGGATAAGAGGTTAAAGTTAGGCGCACGGTGAGGTTTACGTGTTAAGGGGAGAAATAGGAACAGGGTTGGGTGTTATGTTCAGGGTTAGGGTTATCTGTTAAAGGCATTGTTTATGCTTAGCGCACGGGCCCTGTCTGCATTAGGCGGGCGGGGGGAGTTTAGGGGGCTGGGATTGTACCCGGGAACCCACTCTATCATACTCTGGGTATGGGCCCGTGGGTTTCATGCAGGACAGAGTGGTAGAGCCTCCTTTCACGCATGGCATGGGAGGATTGCAGGCTTTCTAAACTTTAAGAAAGCAAGAAGTCTGAGAATTAGATTTAGGGTTAGGATTCTGGTTAGGGTGAAGGATGAAGTTTAGTGTTAGGGTGAGGGCTTACGGTTAGGGATAAGGGTGAGGGTTAAAGGTTACTCTTAGATTTAACGGTTACACTTGGGTTTCGGGTTGAGGTTTACGGTTAAGGTTAAGATGAGGGGTTACTGTTTGGTACAGGGTTTGGGTTAAGTGTTAGGTTTAGGGTTGAAGATTAGGATTAGGGTTAGGATTAAAGGTTAGCGTGAGAGTTAACGCTTAGGGTTAAGGTTAAGAGTTAGGGTTTAGGGTTAGGGTTAGGGTTAGTTTTAGGGTTAGAGTTATGTGCTATGGTTTGTGTTAGCGGATAGGGTTAGGTTTACTGGTCACGGTTAGGGTTACGTTTAGGGGTTAGCATTAGGGTTAGTGTTAGGGTTAAGGGATAGGATTAGGGTTAAGTGTTGGGCTTAGGGTTAGGGTTTAGTGTTAGGGTTATCATTAAGGATTTGGGGTAGGGTCAGGGTTAAATGCTTGGGTGCGGGTAATGGTTAGGGTCAGGGTTAAGGTTCACGGATAGGGTTAGTGTTAAGGGTTACGGGTAGGTTTAGGGTTCAGGGTTAGAGTTAGCATTAGGGCTTAAGGTTAGGATTAGGCGGTAGGTTAGATTTAGGGTTAGATCTAGGCGTTAGGGTAAGGGCTAGCGTTAGGGTTAAGGGATAGGGTTAGGTTGAATGCTTAGGATTAGGGTTAGGGTTTGGGGTGAAAGTAAGTGTTAGGGGTTAGGTTTAAGGATCAAAGGTTAGGATTATTTTTAGCTGTAGTGTTAGGGTTAGGGATAAGGGATCCCATTAGCATTAAGGGTCTTTCCTTACTGTAGGGTTAAGGGTTAGGCTTAGAGTTAAAGGTTAAGGTTAGGGTCAGTGTTAAGATATAGGGTGAGGGTTAACGGTTAGGGTAAAGGTTAAGCGTTAGGGTTAGGGATTAATGATTAGGGTTTTTGGTTAGTGTTAGGGTTAGCGGTTAGGAGTTAGTGTTTTATGAAGGGGTATGGTTAGAATTAGGATTGGGGTTAGAGTTAGGGTGAGGTATAGGGGTTAGGTTTAGGGGTTAGTTTTAGGGTAAAAGGATAGGTTTAGGGTTACGGGTTGGGATTAGGTTTAGGGTTAAAGTTTACTGCTAGGGTTAGGGATAGGGTTCAGGGTTAGCTTTAGGGGTTCTGGTTTGGGTTAGGTGTTAGGTTAGTGTCAGGGTTAGGTCCAGTCGTGAGGGTAAGGTTTAGGCTTAGCTTGAAGAGCTAGGGTTAGGTTTAATGGTTAGGATTCGGATTAGGGTTACGGGTTAGCGTAAGGCTTAGGGGTTAGGGTGAAGGGTTAGGGTCAAGGGTTAGGGTTTTTGTTAGGCATAGCGTTGGGGTTAGAAGTAAGGGTTACTGTCAGTGTTAGGGTTGTAGGTAGGGTTACAGTTAGGGTTAGCGGTTTAGAATTAGGGTTAGGGATTAGGTGTCACAGTGATGACTAGGAGATAGGGTTAGAATTATGGGATAGGGGTTGTTCTCAGGAAATGGGTTATGCATTAACGTTAGGATAAGAGGTTAAAGTTAGGCGCACGGTGAGGTTTACGTGTTAAGGGGAGAAATAGGAACAGGGTTGGGTGTTATGTTCAGGGTTAGGGTTATCTGTTAAAGGTATTGTTTATGCTTAGCGCACGGGCCCTGTCTGCATTAGGTGGGCGGGGGGAGTTTAGGGGGCTGGGATTGTACCCGGGAACCCACTCTATCATACTCTGGGTATGGGCCCGTGGGTTTCATGCAGGACACAGTGGTAGAGCCTCCTTTCACGCATGGCATGGGAGGATTGCAGGCTTTCTAAACTCTAAGAAAGCAAGAAGACTGAGAATTAGATTTAGGGTTAGGATTATGGTTAGGGTGAAGGATGAAGTTTAGTGTTAGGGTGAGGGCTTAGGGTTAGGGATTAGGGTTATGGTTAAAGGTTACTCTTAGGTTTAACGGTTACACTTTGGTTTAGGGTTGAGGTTTACGGTTAGGGTTAAGATGAGGGGTTATTATTTGGTACAGGGTTAGGGTAAGTGTTAATTTTAGGGTTGAAGATTAGGATTAGGGTTAGGATTAAAGGTTAGCGTGAGAGTTAACGCTTAGGGTTAAGGTTAAGAGTTAGGGTTTAGGGTTAGGGTTAGCGTTAGGGTTAGTTTGAGGGTTAGAGTTATGTGCTATGGTTTGTGTTAGAGGTTAGGTTTAGGTTTACTGGTCACGGTTAGGGTTACGTTTAGGGGTTAGCATTAGGGTTAGGGTTAGGGTTAAGGGATAGGATTGGGGTTAAGTGTTGGGCTTAGGGTTAGGGTTTAGTGTTAGGGTTATCATTAAGGATTAGGGTTAGGGTCAGGGTTAAATGCTTGGGTGCGGGTAATGGTTAGGGTCAGGGTTAAGGTTCACGGATAGGGTTAGTGTTAAGGGTTACGGGTAGGTTTAGGGTTCAGGGTTAGAGTTAGCATTAGGGCTTAAGGTTAGGATTAGGCGGTAGGTTAGATTTAGGGTTAGATCTAGGCGTTAGGGTAAGGGCTAGCATTAGGGTTAAGAGATAGGGTTAGGTTTAATGCTTAGGATTAGGGTTAGGGTTTGGGGTTAAAGTAAGTGTTAGGGGTTAGGTTTAAGGATCAAAGGTTAGGGTTATTTTTAGCTGTAGTGTTAGGGTTAGGGATAAGGGATCCCATTAGCATTAAGGGTCTTCCTTCCTGTAGGGTTAAGGGTTAGGCTTAGAGTTAAGGGTTCAGGTTAGGGTCAGTGTTAAGATTTAGGGTGAGGGTTTACGGTTAGGGTAAAGGTTAAGCGTTAGGGTTAGGGATTAGTGATTAGGGTTTTTGGTTAGTGTTAGGGTTAGCGGTTAGGAGTTAGTGTTTTATGAAGGGGTATGGTTAGAATTAGGACTGGGGTTAGAGTTAGGGTGAGGTATAGGGGTTAGGTTTAGGGGTTAGTTTTAGGGTAAAAGGATAGGATTAGGGTTACGGGTTGGGCTTAGGTTTAGGGTTAAAGTTTACTGCTAGGGTAAGGGATAGGGTTCAGGGTTATCTTTAGGGGTTCTTGTTAGGGTTAGGTGTTAGGTTAGTGTCAGGGTTAGGTCTAGTCGTGAGGGTAAGGTTTAGGGTTAGCTTTAAGAGCTAGGGTTAGGTTTAATGGTTAGGATTAGGATTAGGGTTAAGGGTTAGGGTAAGGCTTAGGGCTTAGATTGAAGGGTTAGGGTCAAGGGTTAGGGTTTTTGTTAGGCATAGCGTTGGGGTTAGAAGTAAGGGTTACTGTCAGTGTTAGGGTTGTAGGTAGGGTTACGGTTAGGGTTAGCGGTTTAGAATTAGGGTTAGGGATTATGTGTCACAGTGATGACTAAGAGATAGGGTTAGAATTATGGGATAGGGGTTGTTCTCAGGAAATGGGTTATGCATTAACGTTAGGATAAGAGGTTAAAGTTAGGCGCACGGTGAGGTTTACGTGTTAAGGGGAGAAATAGGAACAGGGTTGGGTGTTATGTTCAGGGTTAGGGTTATCTGTTAAAGGTATTGTTTATGCTTAGCGCACGGGCCCTGTCTGCATTAGGCGGGCGGGCGGAGTTTAGGGGGCTGGGATGGTACCCGGGAACCCACTCTATCATACTCTGGGTATGGGCCCGTGGGTTTCATGCAGGACACAGTGGTAAAGCCTCCTTTCACGCATGGCATGGGAGGATTGCAGGCTTTCTAAACTTTAAGAAAGCAAGAAGTCTGAGAATTAGATTTAGGGTTAGGATTCTGGTTAGGGTTAAGGATGAAGTTTAGTGTTAGGGTGAGGGCTTAGGGTTAGGGATTAGGGTTAGGGTTAAAGGTTACTCTTAGGTTTAACGGTTAAACTTTGGTTTAGGGTTGAGGTTTACGGTTAGGCTTAAGATGAGGGGTTAGGGTTTGGTACAGGGTTAGGGTTAAGTGTTAGATTTAGGGTTGAAGATTAGGATTAAGGTTAGGATTAAAGGTTAGCGTGAGAGTTAACGCTTAGGGTTAAGGTTAAGAGTTAGGGTTTAGGGTTAGGGTTAGGGTTAGGGTTAGTTTTAGGGTTAGAGTTATGTGCTATGGTTTGTGTTAGAGGTTAGGCTTAGGTTTACTGGTCACGGTTAGGGTTACGTTTAGGGGGTAGCATTAGGGTTAGGGTTAGGGTTAAGGGATAGGATTAGGGATAAGTGTTGGGCTTAGGGTTATTGTTTAGTGTTAGGGTTAGCATTAAGGATTAGGGTTAGGGTCAGGGTTAAATGCTTGGGTGCGGGTAATTGTTAGGGTCAGGGTTAAGGTTCATGGATAGGGTTAGTATTAAGGGTTACGGGTAGGTTTAGGGTTCAGGGTTAGAGTTAGCATTCGGGCTTAAGGTTAGGATTAGGCGGTAGGTTAGATTTAGGGTTAGATCTAGGCGTTAGGGTAAGGGCTAGCGTTAGGTTTAAGAGATAGGGTTAGGTTTAATGCTTAGGATTAGGGTTAGGGTTTGGGGTTAAAGTAAGTGTTAGGGGTTAGGTCTAAAGATCCAAGGTTAGGGTTATTTTTAGCTGTAGTGTTAGGGTTAGGGATAAGGGATCCCATTAGCATTAAGGGTCTTCCTTACTGTACGGTTAAGGGTTAGGCTTAGAGTTAAAGGTTAAGGTTAGGGCCAGTGTTAAGATTTAGGGTGAGGGTTAACGGTTAGGGTAAAGGTTAAGCGTTAGGGTTAGGGTTTAGTGATTAGGGTTTTTGGTTAGTGTTAGGGTTAGCGGTTAGGAGTTAGTGTTTTATGAAGGGGTATGGTTAGAATTAGGATTGGGGTTAGAGTTAGGGTGAGGTATAGGGGTTAGATTTAGGGGTTAGATTTAGGGGTTAGTTTTAGGGTAAAAGGATAGGATTAGGGTTACGGGTTGGGCTTAGGTTTAGGGTTAAAGTTTACTGCTAGGGTTAGGGATAGGGTTCAGGGTTATCTTTAGGGTTCTGGTTAGGGTTAGGTGTTAGGTTAGTGTCAGGGTTAGGTCTAGTCGTGAGGGTAAGGTTTAGGGTTAGCTTTAAGAGCTAGGGTTAGGTTTAATGGTTAGGATTAGGATTAGGGTTAAGGGTTAGAGTAAGGCTTATGGGTTAGGGTGAAGGGTTAGGGTCAAGGGTTAGGGTTTATGTTAGGCATAACGTTGGGTTTAGAAGTAAGGGTTACTGTCAGTGTTAGGGTTGTAGGTAGGGTTATGGTTAGGGTTAGCGGTTTAGAATTAGGGTTAGGGATTAGGTGTCACAGTGATGACTAGGAGATAGGGTTAGAATTATGGGATAGGGGTTGTTCTCAGGAAATGGGTTATGCATTAACGTTAGGATAAGATGTTAAAGTTAGGCGCACGGTGAGGTTTACGTGTTAAGGGGAGAAATAGGAACAGGGTTGGGTGTTATGTTCAGGGTTAGGGTTATCTGTTAAAGGTATTGTTTATGCTTAGCGCACGGGCCCTGTCTGCATTAGGCGGGCGGGGGGAGTTTAGGGGGCTGGGATTGTACCCGGGAACCCACTCTATCATACTCTGGGTATGGGCCCGTGGGTTTCATGCAGGACACAGTGGTAGAGCCTCCTTTCACGCATGGCATGGGAGGATTGCAGGCTTTCTAAACTGTAAGAAAGCAGGAAGTCTGATAATTAGATTTAGGGTAGGATTATGGTTAGGGTTAAGGATGAAGTTTAGTGTTAGTGTGGGGGCTTATTGTTAGGGATTAGGGTTAGGGTTAAAGGTTACTGTTAGGTTTAAGGGTTACACTTGGGTTTAGGGTTGAGGTTTACGGTTAGGGTTAAGATGAGGGGTTAGGGTTTGGTACAGGGTTAGGGTAAGTGTTAGGTTTAGGGTTGAAGATTAGGATTAGGGTTAGGATTAAATGTTAGCGTGAGAGTTAACGCTTAGGGTTAAGGTTAAGAGTTAGGATATAGGGTTAGGTTTAGGGTTAGGGTTAGTTTTAGGGTTAGAGTTATGTGCTATGGTTTGTGTTAGAGGTTAGGGTTAGGTTTACTGGTCACGGTTAGGGTTACGTTTAGGGGTTAGCATTAGGGTTAGGGTTAGGGTTAAGGGATAGGATTAGGGTTAAGTGTTGGGCTTAGGGTTAGGGTTTAGTGTTAGGGTTAGCATTAAGGATTAGGGGTAGGGTCAGGGTTAAATGCTTGGGTGCGGGTAATGGTTAGGGTCAGGGTTAAGGTTCACGGATAGGGTTAGTGTTAAGGTTTACGGGTAGGTGTAGGGTTCAGGGTTAGAGTTAGCATTAGGGCTTAAGGTTAAGATTAGGCGGTAGGTTAGATTTAGGGTTAGATCTAGGCGTTAGGGTAAGGGCTAGCGTTAGGGTTAAGAGATAGGGTTAGGTTTAATGCTTAGAATTAGGGTTAGGGTTTGGGGTTAAAGTAAGTGTTAGCGGTTAGGTTTAAGGATCAAAGGTTAGGGTTATTTTTAGCTGTAGTGTTAGGGTTAGGGATAAGGGATCCCATTAGCATTAAGGGTCTTCCTTACTGTAGGGTTAAGGGTTAGGCTTAGAGTTAAAGGTTCAGGTTAGGGTCAGTGTTAAGATTTAGGGTGAGGGTTAACGGTTAGGGTAAAGGTTAAGCGTTAGGGTTAGGGATTAGGGATTAGGGTTTTTGGTTAGTGTTAGGGTTAGCGGTTAGGAGTTAGTGTTTTATGAAGGGGTATGGTTAGAATTAGGACTGGGGTTAGAGTTAGGGTGAGGTATAGGGGTTAGGTTTAGGGGTGACTTTTAGGGTAAAAGGATAGGATTAGGGAACGGGTTGGGCTTAGGTTTAGGGTTAAAGTTTACTGCTAGGGTTAGGGATAGGGTTCAGGGTTAGCTTTAGGGGTTCTGGTTAGGGTTAGGTGTTAGGTTAGTGTCAGGGTTAGGTCTAGTCGTGAGGGTAAGGTTTAGGGTTAGCTTTAAGAGCTAGGGTTAGGTTTAATGGTTAGGATTAGGATTAGGGTTAAGGGTTAGGGTAAAGCTTGTGGCTTAGAGTGAAGGGTTAGGGTCAAGGGTTAGGGTTTTTGTTAGGCATAGCGTTGGGGTTAGAAGTAAGGGTTACTGTCAGTGTTAGGGTTGTAGGTAGGGTTACGGTTAGGGTTAGCGGTTTAGAATTAAGGTTAGGGATTAGGTGTCACAGTGATGACTAGGAGATAGGGTTAGAATTATGGGATAGGGGTTGTTCTCAGGAAATGGGTTATGCATTAACGTTAGGATAAGAGGTTAAAGTTAGGCTCACGGTGAGGTTTACGTGTTAAGGGGAGAAATAGGAACAGGGTTGGGTGTTATGTTGAGGATTATGGTTTTCTGTTAAAGGTATTGTTTATGCTTAGCGCACGGGCCCTGTCTGCATTAGGCGGGCGGGGGGAGTTTAGGGGGCTGGGATTGTACCCGGGAACCCACTCTATCATACTCTGGGTATGGGCCCGTGGGTTTCATGCAGGACACAGTGGTAGAGCCTCCTTTCACGCATGGCATGGGAGGATTGCAGGCTTTCTAAACTCTAACAAAGCAAGAAGTCTGAGAATTAGATTTAGGGTTAGGATTCTGGATAGGGTTAAGGATGAAGTTTAGTGTTAGGGTGAGGGCTTAGGGTTAGGGATTAGGGTTAGGGTTAAAGGTTACTCTTAGGTTTAACGGTTACACTTTGGTTTCGGGTTGAGGTTTACGGTTAGGGTTAAGATGAGGGGTTAGGGTTTGGTACAGGGTTAGGGTTAAGTGTTAGGTTTAGGGTTGAAGATTAGGATTAGGGTTAGGATTAAAGGTTAGCGTGAGAGTTAACGCTTAGGGTTAAGGTTAAGAGTTAGGGTTAGGGTTAGGGTTAGGGTTAGTTTTAGGGTTAGAATTATGTGCTATGGTTTGTGTTAGGGGTTAGGGTTAGGTTTACTGGTCACGGTTAGGGTTACGTTTAGGGGTTAGCATTAGGGTTAGGGTTAGGGTTAAGGGATAGGATTAGGGATAAGTGTTGGGCTTAGGGTTAGGGTTTAGTGTTAGGGTTATCATTAAGGATTAGGGGTAGGGTCAGGGTTAAATGCTTGGGTGTGGGTAATGGTTAGGGTCAGGGTTAAGGTTCACGGATAGGGTTAGTGTTAACGGTCATGGGTAGGTTTAGGGTTCAGGGTTAGAGTTAGCATTAGGGCTTAACGTTAAGATTAGGTGGTAGGTTAGATTTAGGGTTAGATCTAGGCGTTAGGGTAAAGGCTAGCATTAGGGTTAAGAGATAGGGTTAGGTTTAATGCTTAGGATTAGGGTTAGGGTTTGGGGTTAAAGTAAGTGTTATGGGTTAGGTCTAAGGATCCAAGGTTAGGGTTATTTTTAGCTGTAGTGTTAGGGTTAGGGATAAGGGATCCCATTAGCATTAAGGGTCTTCCTTACTGTAGGGTTAAGGGTTAGGCTTAGAGTTAAAGGTGAAGGTTAGGGTCAGTGTTAAGATTTAGGGTGAGGGTTAACGGTTAGGGTAAAGGTTAAGCGTTAGGGTTAGGGTTTAGTGATTAGGGTTTTTGGTTAGTGTTAGGGTTAGCGGTTAGGAGTTAGTGTTTTATGAAGGGGTATGGTTAGAATTAGGATTGGGGTTAGAGTTAGGGTGAGGTATAGGGGTTAGATTTAGGGGTTAGATTTAGGGGTTAGTTTTAGGGTAAAAGGATAGGATTAGGGTTACGGGCTGGGCTTAGGTTTAGGGTTAAAGTTTACTGCTAGGGTTAGGGATAGGGTTCAGGGTTAGCTTTAGGGGTTCTGGTTAGGGTTAGGTGTTAGGTTAGTGTCAGGGTTAGGTCTAGTCGTGAGGGTAAGGTTTAGGGTTAGCTTTAAGAGCTAGGGTTAGGTTTAATGGTTAGGATTAGGATTAAGGTTAAGGGTTAGGGTAAGGCTTATGGGTTAGGGTGAAGGGTTAGGGTCAAGGGTTAGGGTTTATGTTAGGCATAACGTTGGGTTTAGAAGTAAGGGTTACTGTCAGTGTTAGGGTTGTAGGTAGGGTTATGGTTAGGGTTAGCGGTTTAGAATTAGGGTTAGGGATTAGGTGTCACAGTGATGACTAGGAGATAGGGTTAGAATTATGGGATAGGGGTTGTTCTCAGGAAATGGGTTATGCATTAACGTTAGGATAAGATGTTAAAGTTAGGCGCACGGTGAGGTTTACGTGTTAAGGGGAGAAATAGGAACAGGGTTGGGTGTTATGTTCAGGGTTAGGGTTATCTGTTAAAGGTATTGTTTATGCTTAGCGCACGGGCCCTGTCTGCATTAGGCGGGCGGGGGGAGTTTAGGGGGCTGGGATTGTACCCGGGAACCCACTCTATCATACTCTGGGTATGGGCACGTGGGTTTCATGCAGGACACAGTGGTAAAGCCTCCTTTCACGCATGGCATGGGAGGATTGCAGGCTTTCTAAACTGTAAGAAAGAAAGAAGTCTGAGAATTAGATTTAGGGTAGGATTATGGTTAGGGTGAAGGATGAAGTTTAGTGTTAGGGTGAGGGCTTAGGGTTAGGGATTAGGGTTAGGGTTAAAGGTTACTCTTAGGTTTAACGGTTACACTTTGGTTTAGGGTTGAGGTTTACGGTTAGGGTTAAGATGAGGGGTTAGGGTTTGGTACAGGGTTAGGGTAAGTGTTAGGTTTAGGGTTGAAGATTAGGATTAGGGTTAGGATTAAAGGTTAGCGTGAGAGTTAACGCTTAGGGTTAAGGTTAAGAGTTAGGGTTTAGGGTTAGGTTTAGGGTTAGTGTTAGTTTTAGGGTTAGAGTTATGTGCTATGGTTTGTGTTAGAGGTTAGGGTTAGGTTTACTGGTCACGGTTAGGGTTACGTTTAGGGGTTAGCATTAGGATTAGGGTTAGGGTTAAGGGATAGGATTAGGGTTAAGTGTTGGGCTTAGGGTTAGGGTTTAGTGTTAGGGTTATCATTAAGGATTAGGGGTAGGGTCAGGGTTAAATGCTTGGGTGCGGGTAATGGTTAGGGTCAGGGTTAAGGTTGACGGATAGGGTTAGTGTTAAGGGTTACGGGTAGGTTTAGGGTTCAGGGTTAGAGTTAGCATTAGGGCTTAAGGTTAGAATTAGGCGATAGGTTAGATTTAGGTTTAGATCTAGGCGTTAGGGTAAGGGCTAGCGTTAGGGTTAAGAGATAGGGTTAGGTTTAATGCTTAGGATTAGGGTTAGGGTTTGGGGTTAAAGTAAGTGTTAGGGGTTAGGTTTAAGGATCAAAGGTTAGGGTTAATTTTAGCTGTAGTGTTAGGGTTAGGGATAAGAGATCCCATTAGCATTAAGGGTTAGGGTTAGGGTTAGGGTCAGGGGTTAGGGTTAGGGTTGGGGTTGGGGTTGGCGGTAGGGTTAGGGTTAGGGGTAGGGTTAGGGTTAGGGGTTAGGGTTAGGGTTAGGGGTTAGGGTTAGGGGTTAGGGTTAGGGTTTGGGTTAGGGTTAGGGTTAGGGGTTAGGGTTAGGGTTAGGGTTGGGTTAGGGTTAGGGTTAGGGTTTGGGTTAGGGTTAAGGGTTAAGCGTTAGGGGTTAGGGTTAGGGATAGGGTTTAGGGTTAGGGTTAGGGGTTAGGGTTAGGGTTAGGGGTTAGGGTTAGGGTTGGGGTAGGGTGGGTTAGGGTTAGGGTTAGGGGTTAGGGTTAGGGTTAGGGGTTAGGGTTAGGGTTAGGGGTTAGGAGTTGGGGTTAGGGTTAGCGTTAGGGTAGGGTTAGGGTTAGGGTTGGGTTAGGGTTAGGGTTAGGGTAGGGTTAGGGTTGGGTTAGGGTTAGGGTTAGGGTCAGGGTCAGGGGTTAGGGCTAGGGTTAGGGTTAGGGGTAGGGGTTAGGGTCAGGGTCAGTGTCAGGGTCAGGTTTAGGGGTTAGGGTTAGGGTTATGGGTTAGGGTTGGGGTTGGGGTTGGGGTTAGGGTTAGGGTTAGGGGTTAGGGTTAGGTTTAGGGGTAGGGGTTAGGGTTAGGGGTTAGGGTTAGGGTTAGGGTTGGGTTAGGGTTAGGGTTAGGGGTTAGGGTTGGTGTTGGGGTTGTGGTTAGGGTTAGGGTTAGGGTAGGATTAGGGTTAGGGTTTGGGTTCGGGTTAGGGTTATGTTTAGGGTTAGGGTAGGGTTAGGGTAGGGTTAGGGTTAGGGGTTAGGGTTAGGGTTAGGGGTTAGGGTTAGGGGTTGGAGTTGGGGTTGGCGTTGAGGTTAGTGTTAGGGTTAGGGTTAGGGGTTAGGGTTAGGGTTAGGGCTAGGGCTAGGGGTAGGGTTACGGGTTAGGATTAGGGGTTAGGGTTAGGGTTAGGGTTAGTTTTAGGGTTAGGGTTAGGGTTAGGCTTAGGGCTATGGCTAGGTTTAGGGGTTAGGGTTAGGGGTTAGGGTTAGGGTTAGGGGTTAGGGTTAGGGGTTAGGGTTAGGGGTAGCGGTTAGGGTTAGGGTTAAGGGTTAGGGTTAGTGTAAGGGGTTAGGGTTAGGGTTAAAGGTTAGGGTTAGGGTTAGGGGTTAGGGTTAGGGTTAAGGGTTAGGGGTAGGGGTAGGGGTACGGGGTAGGGGTTGGGGGTTGTCTTAGGGTTAGGGGTTAGGGTTAGGGTTAGGCGTTAGGGTTAGGGGTTAGTGTTAGGGTTAGGGGTTAGGGTTAGTGTTAGGGGTTAGGGTTAGGGTTAGGGCTAGGGCTAGGGGTAGGGTTAGGGTTAGGGGTTAGGGTTAGGGGTTAGGTTTAGGGTTAGGATTAGTTTTAGGGTTAGAGTTATGTGCTATGATTTGTGTTAGAGGTTAGGGTTCGGTTTACTGGTGACGGTTAGGGTTACGTTTAGTGGTTAGCATTAGTGTTAGGGTTAGGGTTAAGGGATAGAATTAGGGTTAAGTGTTGGGTTAGGGTTAGGGTTTAGTGTTAGGGTAATCATTAAGGATTAGGGTTAGGGTCAGGGTTAAATGCTTTGGTGCGGGTAATGGTTAGGGTCAGGGTTAAGGTTCACGGATAGGGTTAGTGTTAAGGGTTACGGGTAGGTTTAGGGTTCAGGGTTAGAGTTAGCATTAGGGCTTAAGGTTAGGATAAGGCGGTAGGTTAGATTTAGGGTTAGATCTAGGCGTTAGGGTAAGGGCTAGCGTTAGGGTTAAGAGATAGGGTTAGGTTTAATGCTTAGGATTAGGGTTAGGGTTTGGGGTTAAAGTAATGTTAGGGGTTAGGTTTAAGGATCAAAGGTTAGGGTTATTTTTAGCTGTAGTGTTAGGGTTAGGGATAAGGGATCCCATTAGCATTAAGGGTCTTCCTTACTGTAGGGTTAAGGGTTAGGCTTAGAGTTAAAGGTTCAGGATAGGGTCAGTGTTAAGATATAGGGTGAGGGTTAACGGTTAGGGTAAAGGTTAAGCGTTAGGGTTAGGGATTAGTGATTAGGGTTATTGGTTAGTGTTAGGGTTAGCAGTTAGGAGTTAGTGTTTTATGAAGGGGTATGGTTAGAATTAGGATTGGGGTTAGAGTTAGGGTGAGGTATAGGGGTAAGATTTAGGGGTTAGTTTTAGGGTAAAAGGATAGGATTAGGGTAACGGGTTGGGCTTAGGTTTAGGGTTAAAGTTTACTGCTAGGGTTAGGGATAGGGTTCAGGGTTAGCTTTAGGGGATCTGGTTAGGGTTAGGTGTTAGGTTAGTGTCAGGGTTAGGTCTAGTCGTGAGGGTAAGGTTTAGGGTTATCTTTAAGAGCTAGGGTTAGGTTTAATGGTTAGGATTAGGATTAGGGTTAAGGGTTAGGGTAAGTCTTAGGGGTTAGGGTGAATGGTTAGTGTCAAGGGTTAGGGTTTTTTTTAGGCATAGCGTTGGGGTTAGAATTAAGGGTTACTGTCAGTGTTAGGTTTGTAGGTAGGGTTTCGGTTAGGGTTAGCGGTTTAGAATTAGGGTTAGGGATTAGGTGTCACAGTGATGACTAGGAGATAGGGTTAGAATTATGGGATAGGGGTTGTTCACAGGAAACGGGATATGCATTAACGTTAGGATAAGAGTTTAAAGTTAGGCGCACGGTGAGGTTTACGTGTTAAGGGGAGAAATAGGAACAGGGTTGGGTGTTATGTTCAGGGTTAGGGTTATCTGTTAAAGGTATTGTGTATGCTTAGCGCACGGGCCCTGTCTGCATTAGGCGGGCGGGGGGAGTTTAGCGGGCTGGGATTGTACCCGGGAACCCACTCTATCATACTCTGGGTATGGGCCCGTGGGTTTCATGCAGGACAGAGTGGTAGAGCCTCCTTTCACGCATGGCATGGGAGGATTGCAGGCTTTCTATACTTTAAGAAAGCAAGAAGTCTGAGAATTAGATTTAGGGTTAGGATTCTGGTTAGGGTTAAGGATGAAGTTTAGTGTTAGGGTGAGGGCTTAGGGTTAGGGATTAGGGTTAGGGTTAAAGGTTACTCTTAGGTTTAACAGTTAAACTTTGGTTTAGGGTTGAGGTTTACGGTTAGGGTTAAGATGAGGGGTTAGGGTTTGGTACAGGGTTAGGGTTAAGTGTTAGATTTAGGGTTGAAGATTAGGATTAAGGTTAGGATTAAAGGTTAGCGTGAGAGTTAACGCTTAGGGTTAAGGTTAAGAGTTAGGGTTTAGGGTTAGGGTTAGGGTTAGGGTTAGTTTTAGGGTTAGAGTTATGTGCTATGGTTTGTGTTAGAGGTTAGGCTTAGGTTTACTGGTCACGGTTAGGGTTACGTTTAGGGGGTAGCATTAGGGTTAGGGTTAGGGTTAAGGGATAGGATTAGGGATAAGTGTTGGGCTTAGGGTTAGGGTTTAGTGTTAGGGTTAGCATTAAGGATTAGGGTTAGGGTCAGGGTTAAATGCTTGGGTGCGGGTAATTGTTAGGGTCAGGGTTAAGGTTCATGGATAGGGTTAGTATTAAGGGTTACGGGTAGGTTTAGGGTTCAGGGTTAGAGTTAGCATTCGGGCTTAAGGTTAGGATTCGGCGGTAGGTTAGATTTAGGGTTAGATCTAGGCGTTAGGGTAAGGGCTAGCGTTAGGGTTAAGAGATAGGGTTAGGTTTAATGCTTAGGATTAGGGTTAGGGTTTGGGGTTAAAGTAAGTGTTAGGGGTTAGGTCTAAGGATCCAAGGTTAGGGTTATTTTTAGCTGTAGTGTTAGGGTTAGGGATAAGGGACCCATTAGCATTAAGGGTCTTCCTTACTGTACGGTTAAGGGTTAGGCTTAGAGTTAAAGGTTAAGTTTAGGGTCAGTGTTAAGATTTAGGGTGAGGGTTAACGGTTAGGGTAAAGGTTAAGTTTAGGGTTAGGGTTTAGTGATTAGGGTTTTTGGTTAGTGTTAGGGTTAGCGGTTAGGAGTTAGTGTTTTATGAAGGGGTATGGTTAGAATTAGGATTGGGGTTAGAGTTAGGGTGAGGTATAGGGTTTAGGTTTAGGGGTTAGATTTAGGGGTTAGTTTTAGGGTAAAAGGATAGGATTAGGGTTACGGGTTGGGCTTAGGTTTAGGGTTAAAGTTTACTGCTAGGGTTAGGGATAGGGTTCAGGGTTATCTTTAGGGTTCTGGTTAGGGTTAGGTGTTAGGTTAGTGTCAGGGTTAGGTCTAGTCGTGAGGGTAAGGTTTAGGGTTAGCTTTAAGAGCTAGGGTTAGGTTTAATGGTTAGGATTAGGATTAGGGTTAAGGGTTAGGGTAAGGCTTATGGGTTAGGGTGAAGGGTTAGGGTGAAGGGTTAGGGTTTATGTTAGGCATAACGTTGGGTTTAGAAGTAAGGGTTACTGTCAGTGTTAGGGTTGTAGGTAGGGTTATGGTTAGGGTTAGCGGTTTAGAATTAGGGTTAGGGATTAGGTGTCACAGTGATGACTAGGAGATAGGGTTAGAATTATGGGATAGGGGTTGTTCTCAGGAAATGGGTTATGCATTAACGTTAGGATAAGAGGTTAAAGTTAGGCGCACGGTGAGGTTTACGTGTTAAGGGGAGAAATAGGAACAGGGTTGGGTGTTATGTTCAGGGTTAGGGTTATCTGTTAAAGGTATTGTTTATGCTTAGCGCACGGGCCCTGTCTGCATTAGGCGGGCGGGGGGAGTCTAGGGGGCTGGGATTGTACCCGGGAACCCACTCTATCATACTCTGGGTATGGGCCCGTGTGTTTCATGCAGGACACAGTGGTAGAGTCTCCTTTCACGCATGGCATGGGAGGATTGCAGGCTTTCTAAACTTTAAGAAAGCAAGAAGTCTGAGAATTAGATTTAGGGTTAGGATTCTGGTTAGGGTGAAGGATGAAGTTTAGTGTTAGGCTGAGGGCTTAGGGTTAGGGATTAGGGTTAGGGTTAAAGGTTACTCTTAGGTTTAACGGTTACACTTGGGTTTCGGGTTGAGGTTTACGGTTAGGGTTAAGATGAGGGGTTAGGGTTTGGTACAGGGTTAGGGTAAGTGTTAGGTTTAGGGTTGAAGATTAGGATTAGGGTTAGGATTAAAGGTTAGCGTGAGAGTTAACGCTTAGGGTTAAGGTTAAGAGTTAGGGTTTAGGGTTAGGGTTAGGGTTAGGGTTAGTTTTAGGGTTAGAGTTATGTGCTATGGTTTGTGTTAGAGGTTAGGTTTAGGTTTACTGGTCGCGGTTAGGGTTACGTTTAGGGGTTAGCATTAGGGTTAGGGTTAGGGTTAAGGGATAGGATTAGGGTTAAGTGTTGGGCTTAGGGTTAGGGTTTAGTGTTAGGGTTATCATTAAGGATTAGGGTTAGGGTCAGGATTAAATGCTTGGGTGCGGGTAATGGTTAGGGTCAGGGTTAAGGTTCACGGATAGGGTTAGTGTTAAGGGTTACAGGTAGGTTTAGGGTTCAGGGTTAGAGTTAGCATTCGGGCTTAAGGTTAGGATTAGGTGGTAGGTTAGATTTAGGGTTAGATCTAGGCGTTAGGGTAAGGGCTAGCATTAGGGTTAAGAGATAGTGTTAGGTTTAATGCTTAGGATTAGGGTTAGGGTTTGGGGTTAAAGTAAGTGTTAGGGGTTAGGTTTAAGGATCACAGGTTAGGGTTATTTTTAGCTGTAGTGTTAGGGTTAGGGATAAGGGATCCCATTAGCATTAAGGGTCATCCTTACTGTAGGGTTAAGGGTTAGGCTTAGAGTTAAAGGTTAAGGTTAGGGTCAGTGTTAAGATTTAGGGTGAGGGTTAACGGTTAGGGTAAAGGTTAAGCATTAGGGTTAGGGATTAGGGATTAGGGTTTTTGGTTAGTGTTAGGGTTAGCGGTTAGGAGTTAGTGTTTTATGAAGGGGTATGGTTAGAATTAGGACTGGGGTTAGAGTTAGGGTGAGGTATAGGGGTTAGGTTTAGGGGTGACTTTTAGGGTAAAAGGATAGGATTAGGGTTACGGGTTGGGCTTAGGTTTAGGGTTAAAGTTTACTGCTAGGGTTAGGGATAGGGTTCAGGGTTAGCTTTAGGGGTTCTGGTTAGGGTTAGGTGTTAGGTTAGTGTCAGGGTTAGGTCTAGTCGTGAGGGTAAGGTTTAGGGTTAGCTTTAAGAACTAGGGTTAGGTTTAATGGTTAGGATTAGGATTAGGGTTAAGGGTTAGGGTAAGGCTTGGGGCTTAGAGTGAAGGGTTAGGGTCAAGGGTTAGGGTTTTTGTTAGGCATAGCGTTCGGGTTAGAAGTAAGGGTTACTGTCAGTGTTAGGGTTGTAGGTAGGGTTACGGTTAGGGTTAGCGGTTTAGAATTAAGGTTAGGGATTAGGTGTCACAGTGATGACTAGGAGATAGGGTTAGAATTATGGGATAGGGGTTGTTCTCAGGAAGTGGGTTCTGCATTAACGTTAGGATAAGAGGTTAAAGTTAGGCACACGGTGAGGTTTACGTGTTAAGGGGAGAAATAGGAACAGGGTTGGGTGTTATGTTGAGGGTTAGGGTTTTCTGTTAAAGGTATTGTTTATGCTTAGCGCACGGGCCCTGTCTGCATTAGGCGGGCGGGGGGAGTTTAGGGGGCTGGGATTGTACCCGGGAACCCACTCTATCATACTCTGGGTACGGGCCCGTGGGTTTCATGCAGGACACAGTGGTAGAGCCTCCTTTCACGCATGGCATGGGAGGATTGCAGGCTTTCTAAACTCTAAGAAAGCAAGAAGTCTGAGAATTAGATTTAGGGTTAGGATTCTGGATAGGGTTAAGGATGAAGTTTAGTGTTAGGGTGAGGGCTTAGGGTTAGGGAATAGGGTTAGGGTTAAAGGTTACTCTTAGGTTTAACGGTTACACTTGGGTTTCGGGTTGAGGTTTACGGTTAGGGTTAAGATGAGGGGTTAGGGTTTGGTACAGGGTTAGGGTTAAGTGTTAGGTTTAGGGTTGAAGATTAGGATTAGGGTTAGGATTAAAGGTTAGCGTGAGAGTTAACGCTTAGTGTTAAGGTTAAGAGTTAGGGTGTAGGGTTAGGGTTAGGGTTAGTTTTAGGGTTAGAATTATGTGCTATGGTTTGTGTTAGCGGTTAGGGTTAGGTTTACTGGTCACGGTTAGGGTTACGTTTAGGGGTTAGCATTAGGGTTAGGGTTAGGGTTAAGGGATAGGATTAGGGTTAAGTGTTGGGCTTAGGGTTAGGGTTTAGTGTTAGGGTTATCATTAAGGATTATGGGTAGGGTCAGGGTTAAATGCTTGGGTGCGGGTAATGGTTAGGGTCAGGGTTAAGGTTCACGGATAGGGTTAGTGTTAAGGGTTACGGGTAGGTTTAGGGTTCAGGGTTAGAGTTAGCATTAGGGCTTAAGGTTAAGATTAGGCGGTAGGTTAGATTTAGGGTTAGATCTAGGCGTTAGGGTAAAGGCTAGCATTAGGGTTAAGAGATAGGGTTAGGTTTAATGCTTAGGATTAGGGTTAAGGTTTGGGGTTAAAGTAAGTGTTAGGGGTTAGGTTTAAGTATCAAAGGTTAGGGTTATTTTTAGCTATACTGTTACGGTTAGGGATAAGGGATCCCATTAGCATTAAGGGTCTTCCTTACTGTAGGGTTAAGGGTTAGGCTTAGAGTTAAAGGTTCAGGTTAGGGTCAGTGTTAAGATTTAGGGTGAGGGTTAACGGTTAGGGTAAATGTTAAGCGTTAGGGTTAGGGATTAGTGATTAGGGTTTTTGGTTAGTGTTAGGATTAGCAGTTAGGAGTTAGTGTTTTATGAAGGGGTTTGGTTAGAATTAGGAGTGGGGTTAAAGTTAGGGTGAGGTATAGGGGTTAGGTTTAGGGGTGACTTTTAGGGTAAAAGGATAGGATTAGGGTTACGGGTTGGGCTTAGGTTTAGGGTTAAAGTTTACTGCTAGGGTTAGGGATAGGGTTCAGGGTTAGCTTTAGGGGTTCTGGTTAGGGTTAGGTGTTAGGTTAGTGTCAGGGTTAGCTCCAGTCGTGAGGGTAAGGTTTAGGGTTAGCTTTAAGAGCTAGGGTTAGGTTTAATGGTTAGGATTAGGATTAGGGTTAAGGGTTAGGGTAAGGCTTAGGGGTTAGGGTGAAGGGTTAGGGTCAAGGGTTAGGGTTTTTGTTAGGCATAGCGTTGGGGTTAGAAGTAAGGGTTACTGTCAGTGTTAGGGTTGTAGGTAGGGTTACGGTTAGGGTTAGCGGTTTAGAAATAGGGTTAGGCATTAGGTGTCACAGTGATGACTAGGAGATAGGGTTAGAATTATGGGATAGGGGTTGTTCTCAGGAAATGGGTTATGCATTAACGTTAGGATAAGAGGTTAAAGTTAGGCGCACGGTGAGGTTTACGTGTTAAGGGGAGAAATAGGAACAGGGTTGGGTGTTATGTTCAGGGTTAGGGTTATCTGTTAAAGGTATTGTTTATGCTTAGCGCACGGGCCCTGTCTGCATTAGGCGGGCGGGGAGAGTTTAGGGGGCTGGGATTGTACCCGGGAACCCACTCTATCATACTCTGGGTATGGGCCCGGGGGTTTCATGCAGGACACAGTGGTAGAGCCTCCTTTCACGCATGGCATGGGAGGATTGCAGGCTTTCTAAACTCTAAGAAAGCAAGAAGTCTGAGAATTAGATTTAGGGTTAGGATTATGGTTAGGGTGAAGGATGAAGTTTAGTGTTAGTGTTAGGTCTTAGGGTTAGGGATTAGGGTTAGGGTTAAAGGTTACTCTTAGGTTTAACGGTTACACTTTGGTTTAGGGTTGAGGTTTACGGTTAGGGTTAAGATGAGGGGTTAGGGTTAGGTACAGGGTTAGGGTTAAGTGTTAGGTTTAGGGTTGAAGATTAGGATTAGGGTTAGGATTAAAGGTTAGCGTGAGAGTTAACGCTTAGGGTTAAGGTTAAGAGTTAGGGTTTACGGTTAGGGTTAGGGTTAGGGTTCGTTTTAGGTTTAGAGTTATGTGCTATGGCTTGTGTTAGAGGTTAGGGTTAGGTTTACTGGTCACGGTTAGGGTTACGTTTAGGGTTTAGCATTAGGGTTAGGGTTAAGGGATAGGATTAGGGTTAAGTGTTGGGCTTAGGGTTAGGTTTTAGTGTTAGGTTATCATAAGGGATTAGGGTTAGGGTTAGGGTTAGGGTTAAGGGATAGGATTAGGGTTAAGTGTTGGGAGTAGGGTGAGGGTTTAGTGTTAGGGTTATCATTAAGGACTAGGGGTAGGGTCAGGGTTAAATGCTTGGGTGCGGGTAATGGTTAGGGTCAGGGTTAAGGTTCACGGATAGGGTTAGTGTTAAGGGTTACGGGTAGGTTTAGGGTTCAGGGTTAGAGTTAGCATTAGGGCTTAAGGTTAGGATTAGGCGGTAGGTTCGATTTAGGGTTAGATCTAGGCGTTAGGGTAAGGGCTAGCGTTAGAGTTCAGAGATAGGGTTAGGTTTAATGCTTAGGATTAGGGTTAGGGTTTGGGGTTAAAGTAAGTGTTAGGGGTTAGGTTTCAGGATCAAAGGTTAGGGTTAGTTTTAGCTGTAGTGTTAGGGTTAGGGATAAGGGATCCCATTAGCATTAAGGGTCTTCCTTACTGTAGGGTTAAGGGTTAGGCTTAGAGTTAAAGGTGAAGGTTAGGGTCAGTGTTAAGATTTAGGGTGAGGGTTAACGGTTAGGGTAAAGGTTAAGCGTTAGGGTTAGGGATTAGTGATTAGAGTTTTTGGTTAGTGTTAGGGTTAGAGGTTAGGAGTTAGTGTTTTATGAAGGGGTATGGTTAGAATTAGGATTGGGGTTAGAGTTAGGGTGAGGTATAGGGGTTAGGTTTAGGGGTTAGTTTTAGGGTAAAAGGATAGGATTAGGGTTGCGGGTTGGGCTTAGGTTTAGGGTTAAAGTTTACTGCTAGGGTTAGTGATAGGGTTCAGGGTTAGCTTTAGCGGTTCTTGTTAGGGTTAGGTGTTAGGTTAGTGTCAGGGTTAGGTCCAGTCGTGAGGGTAAGGTTTAGGGTTAGCTTTTTTTTTTTTTTTTTTTTTTGAGAGAGTCTCACTCTGTTGGCCAGGCTAGAGTGAGTGCCGTGGCATCAGCCTAGCTCACAGCAACCTCAAACTCCTGAGCTCAAGGAATCCTCCTGTCTCAGCCTCCCGAGTAGCTGGGACTACAGGCATGCGCCACCATTCCCGGCTAATTTTTTTCTATATATATTTTTAGCTGTCCATATAATTTCTTTCTATTTTTAGTAGAGATGGGGTCTCGCTCTTGCTCAGGCTGGTCTCGAACTTCTGAGCTCAAACGATCCGTACACCTCGGACTCCCAGAGTGCTAGGATTACAGGCGTGAGCCACCGCGCCCGGCCTAGTGTTAGCTTTAAGAGCTAGGGTTAGGTTTAATGGCTAGGATTAGGATTAGGGTTAAGAGTTAGGGTAAGGCTTAGGGGTTAGGGTGAAGGGTTAGGGTCAAGGGTTAGGGTTTTTGTTAGGCATAGCGTTGGGGTTAGAAGTAAGGGTTACTGTCAGTGTTAGGGTTGTAGGTAGGGTTATGGTTAGGGTTAGCGGTTTAGAATTAGGGTTAGGGATTAGGTGTCACAGTTATGACTAGGAGATAGGGTTAGAATTATGGGATAGGGGTTGTTCTCAGGAAACGGGTTATGCATTAACGTTAGGATAAGAGGTTAAAGTTAGGCGCACGGTGAGGTTTACGTGTTAAGGGGAGAAATAGGAACAGGGTTGGGTGTTATGTTCAGGGTTAGGGTTATCTGTTAAAGGTATTGTTTATGCTTAGCGCACAGGCCCTGTCTGCATTAGGCGGGCGGGGGGAGTTTAGGGGGCTGGGATTGTACCCGGGAACCCACTCTATCATACTCTGGGTATGGGCCCGTGGGTTTCATGCAGGACACAGTGGTAGAGCCTCCTTTGACGCATGGCATGGGAGGATTGCAGGCTTTCTAAACTCTAAGAAAGCAAGAAGTCTGAGAATTAGATTTAGGGTTAGGATTATGGTTAGCGTGAAGGATGAAGTTTAGTGTTAGGGTGAGGGCTTAGGGTTAGGGATTAGGGTTAGGGTTAAAGGTTACTCTTAGGTTTAACGGTTACACTTTGGTTTCGGGTTGAGGTTTACGGTTAGGGTTAAGATGAGGGGTTAGGGTTTGGTACAGGGTTAGGGTTAAGTGTTAGGTTTAGGGTTGAAGATTAGGATTAGGGTTAGGATTAAAGGTTAGTGTGAGAGTTAACGCTTAGGGTTAAGGTTAAGGGTTAGGGTTTAGGGTTAGGGTTAGGGTTAGGGTTAGTTTTGGGTTAGAGTTATGTGCTATGGTTTGTGTTAGAGGTTAGGTTTACTGGTCACGGTTAGGGTTACGTTTAGGGGTTAGCATTAGGGTTAGGTATAGGGTTAAGGGATAGGATTAGGGTTAAGTGTTGGGCTTAGGGTTAGGGTTAAGTGTTACGGTTATCATTAAGGATTAGGGGTAGGGTCAGGGTTAAATGCTTGGGTGCGGGTAATGGTTAGGGTCAGGGTTAAGGTTTATGGATAGGGTTAGTGTTAAGGGTTACAGGTAGGTTTAGGGTTCAGGGTTAGAGTTAGCATTAGGGCTTAAGGTTAGGATTAGGCGGTAGGTTAGATTTAGGGTTAGATCTAGGCGTTAGGGTAAGGGCTAGCATTAGGGTTAAGAGATAGGGTTAGGTTTAATGCTTAGGATTAGGGTTAGGGTTTGGGGTTAAAGTAAGTGTTAGGGGTTAGGTTTAAGGATCCAAGGTTAGGGTTATTTTTATCTGTAGTGTTAGGGTTAGGGATAAGGGATCCCATTAGCATTAAGGGTCTTCCTTACTGTAGGCTTAAGGGTTAGGCTTAGAGTTAAAGGTTAAGGTTAGGGTCAGTGTTAAGATTTAGGGTGAGGGTTAACGGTTAGGGTAAAGGTTAAGCGTTAGGGTTAGGGATTAGTGATTAGGGTTTTTGGTTAGTGTTAGGGTTAGCGGTTAGGAGTTAGTGTTTTATGAAGTGGTATGGTTAGAATTAGGATTGGGGTTAGAGTTAGGGTGAGATATAGGGGTTAGGTTTAGGGGTTAGTTTTAGGGTTAAAGGATAGGATTAGGGTTAAGGGTTGGGCTTAGGTTTAGGGTTAAAGTTTACTGCTAGGGTTAGGGATAGGGTTCAGGGTTAGCTTTAGGGGTTCTGGTTAGGGTTAGGTGTTAGGTTAGTGTCAGGGTTAGGTCTAGTCCTGAGGGTAAGGTTTAGGGTTAGCTTGAAGAGCTAGGGTTAGGTTTAATGGTTAGGATTAGGATTAGGGTTAAGGGTTAGGGTAAGGCTTAGGGGTTAGGGTGACGGGTTAGGGTCAAGGGTTAGGGTTTTTGTTAGGCATAGCGTTGGGGTTAGAAGTAAGGGTTACTGTCAGTGTTAGGGTTGTAGGTAGGGTTACGGTTAGGGTTAGCGGTTTAGAATTAGGGTTAGGGATTAGGTGTCACAGTGATGACTAGGACATAGGGTTAGAATTATGGGATAGGGGTTGTTCTCAGGGAATGGGTTATGCATTAACGTTAGGATAATAGGTTAATGTTAGGCTCATGGTGAGGTTTACGTGTTAAGGGGAGAAATAGGAACAGGGTTGGGTGTTATGTTCAGGGTTAGGGTTATCTGTTAAAGGTATTGTTTATGCTTAGCGCACGGGCCCTGTCTGCATTAGGCGGGCGGGGGGAGTTTAGGGGGCTGGGATTGTACCCGGGAACCCACTCTATCATACTCTGGGTATGGGCCCGTGGGTTTCATGCAGGACACAGTGGTAGAGCCTCCTTTCACGCATGGCATGGGTGGATTGCAGGCTTTCTAAACTCTAAGAAAGCAAGAAGTCTGAGAATTAGATTTAGGGTTAGGATTATGGTTAGGGTTAAGGATGAAGTTTAGTGTTAGGGTGAGGGCTTAATGTTAGGGATTAGGGTTAGGGTTAAAGGTTACTCTTAGGTTTAACGGTTACAGTTCGGTTTAGGGTTGAGGTTTACGGTTAGGGTTAAGATGAGGGGTTAGGGTTTGGTAGACGTTTAGGGTTAAGTGTTAGGTTTAGGATTGAAGATTAGTATTAGTGTTAGGATTAAAGGTTAGCGTGAGTGTTAACGCTTAGGGTTAAGGTTAAGGGTTAGGGTTTACGGTTAGGCTTAGGGTTAGATTTAGGGTTAGAGTTATGTGCTATGGTTGTGTTAGGGGTTAGGGTTAGGTTTACTGTTCACGGTTAGGGTTGGGTTTAGTGGTTAGCATTAGGGTTAGGCATTAGGTTTAGGGTAAGGGTCTAGAGTTAATGTTGGGCTTTAGTCTCGGGGCTTAGTTTCAGGGTCAGGGGTTAGCGTTGGTGGTAGGGCTTAGCTTTAGCGGTCAGTTTAAGGGCACAGGACCTGGTTAATCTACGGTGAGAGGGGTGCGGTCGGAGTCACCACGAAAGCACAACATCATTCCCTGGGCCTTGGGACAGGACCTCCATGCAGGACTCAGGCGGAGCCTCATCTCACACATGGCATGGCTGTATTGTAGGCTTGCTTCACTCTGGGAATGGAAGTAGTGTGAGAATTAGGGTTGGGGTTGGGGTTAGGGTTTTTCGTGTTAGGGGTTAGGTTTCGAGTCAGGGTTAGGTGCTAGGGATTAGTGGTTAGGGTTAGAGTTAGTGTTAGGGGTAAGGTGTTAAGTCTGTGTTAGGGGGCCAGGGTAAGGTTTAGGGTTGGAGTTAGCGTTAGGGTTAGGGGTTAGGGTTAAGGGATAGGGTTAGGATTCAGGGTGAGGGTTAGAGGGTTAACAGTTGGGGTTAGGCTTAGGGGTTAGGGATAGTGTTAGGGTTAAGGGTTAGGAGCTTGGTTGAGGTTTAAGGTTAGCATTAGGGGTTGGGGTTAGTGTTAACTGTAGGTCAGTGTTGGGGTTAGATCTCTAGGCATTAGGGTAAAGGTTAGGGTTAGGGTTAAGAGTTAGGGTTCTGTTTAATGGTTAGGATTGGGAATAGGTTAAGGGTTAGGGTTAAGGTTGGGGTCATGACGAAGGATCAACGGTTAGGGTTACTTTTAGGCGTAGGGTTAGGGTAAGGGGTTAGGGTTAGTGTTAGTGTTGTTGGTCGGGTTAAGGTTAGGGTTGGCGTTTCAGAAGTAGGGATTAGGTGTTACGGTTATAGCTAGGAGTTAGGGTTATAATGACGGTATAGGGCTTGTTCTCAGGGTGTCATGCATTAACGTTAAGATATGGGGTTAAAGTTAGGGTTATGGTGAGGTTTACCTGTTAAGGTGAGCAGTAGGATCAGGGTTAGGAGTTATGTTGTGGGTTAGGCTTATGGGTGAGGGGTAGGGTTTATGCTTAGGGCACGGGCCCTGTATGCCCTAGGAGGCAAAGTTAGGTGTCTGTGATGGTCGCTGGGAACCCACTCTACCGCACGCAGTGTATGGGCTTCGGGGTTTCATGCAGGACACTGTGGCAGAGCCTCCTTTCACGCATGGCGTGGGAGGATTGCAGGCTTTCTAAACTCTAAGAAAGCAAGAAGTCTGAGAATTAGATTTAGGGTTAGGGTTATGGTTAGGGTTAAGGATGAAGTTTAGTGTTAGTGTGAGGGCTTAGGGTTAGGGATTACGGCTAGGGTTAAAGGTTACACTTAGATTTAACGGTTACACTTTGGTTTAGGGTTGAGGTTTAAGGTTAGGGTTAAGATGAGGGGTTAGGGTTTGGTACAGGGTTAGGGTTAAGTGTTAGGTTTAGGGTTGAAGATTAGGATTAGGGTTAGGATTAAAGGTTAACGTGAGATTTAACGCTTAGGGTTAAGGTTAAGAGTTAGTGTTTAGGGTTAGGTTTAGGGTTAGGGTGAGTTTTAGGGTTAGAGTTATGTGCTATGTTTTGTGTTAGAGGTTAGGTTTAGGTTTACTGTTCACGGTTAGGGTTACGTTTAGGGGTTAGCATTAGGGTTAGGGTTGGGGTTAGGGTTAAGGGAAAGGATTAGGGTTAAGTGTTGGGCTTCGGGTTAGGGTTTAGTGTTAGGGTTATCATTAAGGATTAGGGTTAGGGTCAGGGTTAAATGCTTGGGTGCGGGTAATGGTTAGGGTCAGGGTTAAGGTTTACGGATCGGGTTAGTGTTAAGGGTTACGGGTAGGTTTAGGGTTCAGGGTTAGCATTAGCATTAGGGCTTAAGGTTAGGATTAGGCGGGAGGTTAGATTTAGGGTTAGATCTAGGCGTTAGGGTAAGGGCTAGGGTTAGGTTTAAGAGATAGGGTTAGGTTTAATGCTTAGGATTAGGGTTAGGGTTTGGGGTTAAAGTAAGTGTTAGGGGTTAGGTTTAAGAATGAAAGGTTAGGTTTATTTTTAGCTGTAGTGTTAGGGTTAGGGATAAGGGATACCATTAGCATTAAGGGTCTTCCTTACTGTAGGGTTAAGGGTTAGGCTTAGAGTTAAAGGTTAAGGTTAGGGTCAGTGTTAAGAATTAGGGTGAGGGTTAATGGTTAGGGTAAAGGTTAAGCGTTAGGGTTAGGGATTAGTGATTAGGGTTTTTGGTCAGTGTTAGTGTTAGAGGTTAGGAGTTCGTGTTTTATGAAGGGGTATGGTTAGAATTAGGATTGGGGTTAGAGTTAGGGTTAGGTATAGGGTTTAGGTTTAGGGGTTAGTTTTAGGGTAAAAGGATAGGATTAGGGTTATGGGTTGGGCTTAGGTTTAGGGTTAAATTTTACTGCTAGGATTAGGGATAGGGTTCAGGGTTAGCTTTAGGGGTTCTGGTTAGGGTTAGGTGTTAGGTTAGTGTCAGGGTTAGGTCTAGTCGTGAGGGTAAGGTTTAGGGTTAGCTTTAAGAGCTAGGGTTAGGTTTAATGGTTAGGATTAGGATTAGGGTTAAGGGTTAGCGTAAGGCTTAGGGGTTTGGGTGAAGGGTTAGGGTTTTTGTTAGGCATAGCGTTGGGGTTAGAAGTAAGGGTTACTGTCAGTGTTAGGGTTGTTGGTAGGGTTACGGTTAGGGTTAGCGGTTTAGAATTAGGGTTAGGGATTAGGTGTTCCAGTGATGACTAGGAGATAGGGTTAGAATTATGGGATAGGGGTTGTTCTCAGGAAATGGGTTATGCATTAACGTTAGGATAATAGGTTAAAGTTAGGCGCACGGTGAGGTTTACGTGTTAAGGGGAGAAATAGGAACAGGGTTGGGTGTTATGTTCAGGGTTAGGGTTATCTGTTAAAGGTATTGTTTATGCTTAGCGCACGGGCCCTGTCTGCATTAGGCGGGCGGGAGGAGTTTAGGGGGCTGGGATTGTACCCGGGAACCCACTCTATCATACTCTGGGTATGGGCCCGTGGGTTTCATGCAGGACACAGTGGTAGAGCCTCCTTTCACGCATGGCATGGGAGGATTGCAGGCTTTCTAAACTCTAAGAAAGCAAGAAGACTGAGAATTAGATTTAGGGTTAGGATTATGGTTAGGGTGAAGGATGAAGTTTAGTGTTAGGGTGAGGGCTTAGGGTTAGGGATTAGGGTTAGAATTAAAGGTTACTCTTAGGTTTAACGGTTACAGTTCGGTTTAGGGTTGAGGTTTACGGTTAGGGTTAAGATGAGGGGTTAGGGTTTGGTAGACATTTAGGGTTAAGTGTTAGGTTTAGGGTTGAAGATTACGATTAGGGTTAGGATTAAAGGTTAGCGTGAGAGTTAACGCTTAGTGTTAAGGTTAAGAGTTAGGGTTTACGGTTAGGCTTAGGGTTAGATTATGGGTTAGAGTTATGTGCTATGGTTTGTGGTAGGGGTTAGGGTTAGGTTTACTGTTCACGGTTAGGGTTGGGTTTAGGGGTTAGCATTAGGGTTAGGGATTAGGTTTAGGGTAAGGGTCTAGAGTTAATGTAGGGCTTTAGGCTCGAGGCTTAGGTTCAGGGTCAGGGGTTAGCGTTGGTGGTAGGGCTTACCTTTAGCGGTCAGTTTAAGGGCACAGGACCTGGTTAATCTACGGTGAGAGGGGTGCGGTCCGAGTCACCACGAAAGCACAACATCATTCCCTGGGCCTTGGGACAGGACCTCCATGCAGGACTCAGGCGGAGCCTCATCTCACACATGGCATGGCTGTATTGTAGGCTTGCTTCACTCTGGGAATGGAAGTAGTGTGAGAATTAGGGTTGGGGTTGGGGTTAGGGTTTTTCGTGTTAGGGGTTATGTTTCGAGTCAGGGTTAGGTGCTAGGGATTAGTGGTTAGGGTTAGAGTTAGTGTTAGGGGTAAGGTGTTAAGTCTGGGTTAGGGGGCCAGGGTAAGGTTTAGGGTTGGAGTTAGCGTTAGGGTTAGGGGTTAGGGTTAAGGGATAGGGTTAGGATTCAGGGTGAGGGTTAGAGGGTTAACAGTTGGGGTTAGGCTTAGGGGTTAGGGATAGTGTTAGGGTTAAGGGTTAGGAGCTTGGTTCAGGTTTAAGGTTAGCATTAGGGGTTGGGGTTAGTGTTAACTGTAGGTCAGTGTTGGGGTTAGACCTCTAGGCATTAGGGTAAAGGTTAGGGTTAGGGTTAAGAGTTAGGGTTCTCTTTAATGGTTAGGATTGGGAATAGGGTTAAGGGTTAGGGTTAAGGTTAGGGGTTATGACAAAGGATCAACGGTTAGGGTTACTTTTAGGCGTAGGGTTAGGGTAAGGGGTTAGGGTTAGTGTTAGTGTTGTTGGTCGGGTTAAGGTTAGGGTTGGCGTTTCAGAAGTAGGGATTAGGTGTTACGGTTATAGCTAGGAGTTAGGGTTATAATGACGGTATAGGGCTTGTTCTCAGGGTGTCATGCATTAACGTTAAGATATGGGGTTAAAGTTAGGGTTATGGTGAGGTTTACCTGTTAAGGTGAGCAGTAGGATCAGGGTTAGGAGTTATGTTGTGGGTTAGGCTTATGGGTGAGGGGTAGGGTTTATGCTTAGGGCACGGGCCCTGTATGCCCTAGGAGGCAAAGTTAGGTGTCTGTGATGGTCGCTGGGAACCCACTCTACCGCACGCAGTGTATGGGCTCTGGGTTTCATGCAGGACACTGTGGGAGAGCCTCCTTTCACGCATGGCGTGGGAGGATTGCAGGCTTTCTAAACTCTAAGAAAGCAAGAAGTCTGAGAATTAGATTTAGGGTTAGGGTTATGGTTAGGGTTAAGGATGAAGTTTAGTGTTAGGATGAGGGCTTAGGCTTAGGGATTATGGTTAGGGTTAAAGGTTACTCTTAGATTTAACGGTTACACTTTGGTTTAGGGTTGAGGTTTAAGGTTAGGGTTAAGATGAGGGGTTAGGGTTTGGTATAGGGTTAGGGTTAAGTGTTAGGTTTAGGGTTGAAGATTAGGATTAGGGTTAGGATTAAAGGTTAGCGTGAGAGTTAACGCTTAGGGTTAAGGTTAAGAGTTAGGGTTTAGGGTTAGGGTTAGGGTTAGGGTTAGTTTTAGGGTTAGAGTTATGTGCTATGGTTTGTGTTAGAGGTTAGGGTTAGGTTTACTGTTCACGGTTAGGGTTACGTTTAGGGGTTAGCATTAGGGTTAGGGTTAGGGTTAGGGTTAAGGGATAGGATTAGGGTTAAGTGTTGGGCTTCGGGTTAGGGTTTAGTGTTAGGGTTATCATTAAGGATTAGGGTTAGGGTCAAGGTTAAATGCTTGGGTGCGCGTAATTGTTAGGGTCAGGGTTAAGGTTCACGGATAGGGTTACTGTTAAGGGTTACAGGTAGGTTTAGGTTTCAGGGTTAGCGTTAGCATTAAGGCTTAAGGTTAGGATTAGGCGGTAGATTAGATTTAGGGTTAGATCTAGGCGTTAGGGTAAGTGCTATGGTTAGGGGTAAGAGATAGGGTTAGGTTTAATGCTTAGGATTAGGGTTAGGGTTTGGGGTTAAAGTAAGTGTTAGTGGTTAGGTTTAAGGATCAAAGGTTAGGGTTATTTTTAGCTGTAGTGTTAGGGTTAGGGATAAGGGATACCATTAGCATTAAGGGTCTTCCTTACTGTAGCGATAAGGGCTAGGCTTAGAGTTAAAGGTGAAGGTTAGGGTCAGTGTTAAGATTTAGGGTGAGGGTTAACGGTTAGGGTAAAGGTTAAGCGTTAGGGTTAGGGATTAATGATTAGGGTTTTTGGTTAGTGTTAGGGTTAGTGGTTAGGAGTTCGTGTTTTATGAAGGGGTATGGTTAGAATTAGGATTGGGGTTAGAGTTAGGGTTAGGTATAGGGGTTAGGTTTAGGGGTTAGTTTTAGGGTAAAAGGATAGGATTAGGGTTATGGGTTGGGCTTAGGTTTAGGGTTAAAGTTTACTGCTACGGTTAGGGATAGGGTTCAGGGTTAGCTTTAGGCGTTCTGGTTAGGGTTAGGTGTTAGGTTAGTGTCAGGGTTAGGTCTAGTCGTGAGGGTAAGGTTTAGGGTTAGCTTAAGAGCCAGGGTTAGGTTTAATGGTTACGATTAGCATTACGGTTAAGGGTTCGGTTAATGCGTAGGGGTTAGGGTGAAGGGTGAAGGGTTAGGGCTTTTGTTAGTCATAGCGTTGGGGTTAGAACTAAGGGTTCCTGTCAGTGTTAGGGTTGTAGGCAGCGTTACAGTTAGGCTTAGCGGTTGAGAATTGGGGTTAGGGATTAGGTGTTACACTTATGACTAGGAGATAGGGTTAGAATTATTGGATAGGGGATGTTCTCAGGGAATGGTTTATGTATTAACGTTACGATAAGAGGTTAAAATTAGGCTCACGGTGAGGTTTACGTGTTAAGGGGAGAAATAGGAACAGGGTTAGGTGCTATGTTCAGGGTTAGGGTTATCTGTTAAAGGTATTGTTTATGCTTAGCGCACGGGCCCTGTCTGCATGAAGCTGGGGGGACGTTAGGGGGCTGGCATTGTCACCGGGAACCCGCTGTATCGAATCTGGGTATGGGCCCGTGGTTTTCATGCAGGACACAGTGGTAGAGCCTCCTTTCCCACATGGCATGGGAGGATTGTAGGCTTTCTAAACTCTAAGAAAGCAAGAAGTCTGAGAATTAGATTTAGGGTTAGGATTATGGTTAGGGTTCAGGATGAAGTGTAGTGTTATGGTGACGGGATAGGGTTACAGATCAGGGTTACGGTTTAAGGTTACTCTTAGGTTTAACAGTTACAGTTCGTTTTAGTGTTGAGGTTTGCAGATAGGGTTAAGATGAGGGGTTAGAGTTTGGTACATGGTTAGGGTTGTGTTAGGTTTAGGGTTGAAGATTAGGATTAGGGTTGGGATTAAAGGTTAGCATGAGAGTTAACGGTTAAGGTTAAGGTTAAGGGTTAAAGTTAGGGTTTAGGTTCAGGGTTAAGCGTTAGGGTTAGTTTTAGGGTTAGAGTTATGTGTTAGGGTTTGTGTTAGAGGTTAGGGTTAGGTTTACTGTTCACGGTTAGGGTTACCTCTAGGGGTTAGCATTAGGGTTAGGGATTAGGTTTAGGGTAAGTGTTTAGAGGTAGTGTTGGGCTTTAGGCTCGGGGCTTAGGTTCAGGGTCAGGGGTTAGGGTTGGTGGTAGGGCTTAGCTTAATGGTCAGTTTAAGGGCACAGGACCTGGTTAATCTACGGTGAGAGGTGTGTTGTCGGAGTCACCACAAAAGCACAACATCATTCCCTGGGCCTTGGTAGAGGACCTACATGCAGGACTCAGGCGGAGCCTCATCTCACACATGGCATTGCTGTATTGTAGGCTTGCTTCACTCTGGAAATGGAATTAATGTGAGAATTAGGGATAGGTTTGGGGTCAGGGGTTTCGAGTTAGGGATTAGGTTTCGAGTCAGGGTCAGGTGCTAGGGATTAGTGGTTAGGGTTAGAGTTAGTGTTAGGGGTTAGGTGTTAAGTCTGGGTTCGGGGACCAAGATTAGGTTTAGGGTTGGGGTTAGCGTTAGGGTTAGGTGTTAGGGTTAAAATTTAGGCTTAGAGTCAGGGTAAAGTGTTAGGGTGAGGCTTAACATTTAGGGTTAAGGTTAGGGGGTTAGGGATAGGGTTAGGGTTAAGGGTTAGTTTTATAGTTCAGGTTTAAGGTTAGGATCAGGGGTTAGGGTTAGTGTTAACTGTAGGTCAGTGTTGGGGTTAGATCTCTAGGCATTACGGTATAGGTTAGGGGTAGAGTTAAGTAGGGTTATGTATAATGGTTAGGATTGGGATTAGCGTGAAGGGTTAGGGTTAAGGTTTAGGGGTTATGACTAAGTATCAATGGTTAGGGTTACTTTTAGGTGTAGGGTTAGGGTAAGTGTTTAGGGTTAGTGTTAGTGTTGTTGGTAGGATTAAGGTTAGGGTTGGCGTTTCAGAATTAGGGATTAGGTGTTACGGTTATGGCTAGGAGTTAGGGTTAGAATTACGCTATAGGGCTTGTTCTCAGGGTGTCATGCATTATCCTTAATATAAGGGGTTAAAGTTAGGGTTACGGTGAGGTTTACGTGTTAAGGTGGACAGTAGGATCAGGGTCAGGTGTTATGTTTCGGGTTAGGGTTATGGGTGAGGGGTAGGGTTTGTGCTTAGGGCACAGGCCCTGTATGCACTAGGAGGCGAAGTTAGGGGTCTGTGATGGTCGCTGGGAACCCACTCTATCGTACGCAGTGTATGGGCCTCTGGGTTTCATGCAGGACACTGTGGCAGAGCGGGCTTTCATGCATGGCTTAGTAGGATTGTAGGCTTTCAAAACTCTGAGAAAGCAAGAAGTCTGAGAGTTAGATTTAGAGTTAGTATTATGGTACGGTTTAGGGATGAGGATTAGTGATAGGGTGAGGGCTTAGGGTTAGGGTTAGGGTTGTTGGTAGGGTGAAGGTTAGGGTTGGCATTTTAGAATTAAGGATGAGGTGTTACGGTTATGGCTAGGGGTTAGGATTAGAATTATGGGATAGGGCTCCTTCTCAGTGTGTTATGCATTAACGTTAAGATAAGGGGATAAGTTAGGGTTACGGGGAGGTTTATGTTTTAAGGTGAGCAATAGGATCAGGGTCAGGTGCTATGTTAAGGGTGAGGGTTATCTGTTAGGGGTAGTGTTTATATTTAGCGTACAGGCTCTGTCTGCACTGGGCGGGGGGCTGGGGTTACGGGGATGGGATTTCCCCGGGAACCCACTCTATCATACGCTAGGTATGGGCTCCTGGTTTCATGCAAGAGAGAGCTGCAGAGCCCCCTTTTACTCATGGCATGGGAGGATTTTAGGCTTTCTAAACTCTAAGAAAGCAAGAAGTCCGAGAATTAGATTTAGGGGTAGGATTATGATAATGTTTAGGGTTAGGGTTAGTGTTAAGGTGGGGTTTTAGGGTTAGGGGTTAGCATTAGAGGTTAGTGTTAGGTATAACAGTTACAGTTAGGTTTATGGTTAAGTTTGAGGGTTAGGGTTAAGGTTTGGGTTTAGCGTTTGACACAGGGTTAGGCTTCAGTGTCAGCTTTATGGTTAAAGATTAGGATTAGGGTTAGTGTGAGGGTTAATGGTAAGGGTCAAGATTAAGGGTTAGGGTTGGGGTTAGGGTTAGGTTTAGGGTTAGGGGTTAGGGTTAGGCTTAGGGTTAAGGGATAGGATTAGGGTTAAGTGTTGGGCTTATGGTTAGGGTTAAAGTTTAGTGTTAGGGTTAATGTTTAGTGTTATGGTCCAGTTTAAGTGTTCGGGTGAGGGTTAACAGTTAGGATTAGGCTTAGGGGTTAGGGATATAGTGAAGGATCAGTGTTAGGGTTAGGTTTAGGGTTCAGGGTTAGGGTTAGCTTTAGGGGTTATCGTTAGTGTTAGGTGTTAGGTTAGTGTCAGGGTTAGGTCTAGTCGTGAGGGTAAGGTTTAGGGTTAGCTTTAAGAGCTAGGGTTAGGTTTAATGGTTAGGATTAGGATTACGGTTAAGGGTTAGGGTAATGCGTAGGGATTAGGGTGACGGTGAAGGGTTAGGGCTTTTGTTAGGCATAGCGTTGGGGTTAGAACTAAGGGTTCCTGTCAGTGTTAGGGTTGTAGGCAGCGTTACGGTTAGGCTTAGCGGTTGAGAATTAGGGTTAGGGATTAGGTGTTACAGTTATGACTAGGAGATAGGGTTAGAATTATGGGATAGGGGTTGTTCTCAGGAAATGGGTTATGCATTAACGTTAGGATAAGAGGTTAAAGTTAGGCTCACGGTGAGGTTTACGTGTTAAGGGGAGAAATAGGAACAGGGTTAGGTGCTATGTTCAGGGTTAGGGTTATCTGTTAAAGGTATTGTTTATGCTTAGCGCACGGGCCCTGTCTACATTAAGCTGGGGCGAGGTTAGGGGGCTGGGATTGTCACCGGGAACCCACTGTAGCAGACTCTGGGTATGGGCCCGTGGTTTTCATGCAGGACCCAGTGGTAGAGCCTCCTTTCCCACATGGCATGGGAGGATTGCAGGCTTTCTAAACTCTAAGAAAGCAAGAAGTCTGAGAATTAGATTTAGGGTTAGGATTATGGTTAGGGTTCAGGATGAAGTGCAGTGTTATGGTGAGGGGATAGGGTTACAGATTAGGGTTACGGTTTAAGGTTACTGTTAGGTTTAACGGTTACAGTTCGTTTTAGGGTTGAGGTTTGTGGATAGCGTTAAGATGAGGGGTTAGGGTTTGGTACAGGGTTAGGGTTGTGTTAGGTTTAGGGTTGAAGATTAGGATTAGGGTTAGGATTAAAGGTTAGCATGAGAGTTAACGGTTAAGGTTAAGGTTAAGGGATAGGGTTAGGGTTTAGGTTCAGGGTTAAGGGTTAGGGTTAGTTTTAGGGTTAGAGTTATGTGTTAGGATTTGTGTTAGAGGTTAGGGTTAGGTTTACTGTTCACGGTTAGGGTTACGTTTAGGGTTTAGCATTAGGGATAGGGATTAGGTTTAGGGTAAGTGTTTGGAGTTAGTGTTGGGCTTTAGGCTCGGGGCTTAGGTTCAGGGTCAGGGGTTAGGGTCGGTGGTAGGGCTTAGATTTAGCGGTCAGTTTAAGGGCACTGGACCTGGTTAATCTACGGTGACAGGGGTGTGGTCTGAGTCACCACGAAAGCACAACAGCATTCCCTGGGCCTTGGGACAAAACCTACATGCAGGACTCAGGCGGAGCCTCATCTCACACATAGCATGCCTGTATTGTAGGCTTGCTTCACTCTGGGAATGGAAGTAGTGTGAGAATTAGGGTTAGGTTTGGGTTTAGGGGTTTCGAGTTAGGGGTTAGGTTTCGAGTCAGGGTCAGGTGCTAGGGATTAGTGGTTAGGGTTAGAGTTTGTGTTAGGGCTTAGGTGTTAAGTCTGGGTTAGGGGGCCAGGGTTAGGTTTAGGGTTGTGGTTAGCGTTAGGGTTAGGGGTTAGGGTTAAGGGATAGGGTTAGAGTCAGGGTTAATGTTAGAGTGAGGCTTAACAGTTAGGGTTAGGGTTAGGGGGTTAGGGATAGGGTTAGGGTTAAGGGTTAGGTTTATGGTTCAGCTTTAAGGTTAGGATTCGGGGTTAGGATTAGTGTTAACTGTAGGTCAGTGTTGGGGTTAGATATCTAGGCATTAGGGTAGAGGTTAGCGGTAGGGTTATGTAGGGTTATGTTTAATGGTTAGGATTGGGATTAGCGTGAAGGGTTAGGGTTAAGGTTTAGGGGTTATGACTAAGGATCAATGGTTAGGGTTATTTTTAGGCGTAGGGTTAGGGTAAGGGTTTAGGGTTAGAGTTAGGGTTGTTGGTAGGGTGAAGGTAGGGTTGGCATTTTAGAATTAGGGATGAGGTGTTAGGGTTATGGCTGGGGATTAGATTTAGAATTATGGGATAGGGCTTCTTCTCAGGGTGTTATACATTAATGTTAAGATAAGGGGATAAGTTAGGGTTTCGGAGAGGTTTATGTTTTAAGGTGAGCAATAGGTTCAGGGTCAGGTTTTATATTGAGGGTGAGGGTTATCTGTTAGGGATAGTGTTTATACTTAGCGTACGGTCCCTGTCTGCACTGGGTGGGGGGCGGGGGTTAGATGGATGGGATTGTCCCCGGGAACGCACTCTATCATACGCTGGGTATGGGCTCCTGGGTTTCATGCAGGACACAGTGGAAGAGCCCCCTTTTACTCATGGCATGGGAGGATTGTAGGCTTTCTTAACTCTGAGAAAGCAAGAAGTCTGAGAATTAGATTTAGGGGTAGGATTATGGTAATGTTTAGAGAGGAAGATTAGTGTTAGGGTGGCCTCTGAGGGTTAGGGGTTAGCGTTAAAGGTTACTGTTATTTTTAATAGTTACAGTTACGTTTACGGTTAAGTTTCAGGGTTAGGGTTAAGGTTTGGTTTTAGCGTTTGGCACAGGGTTAGGCTTCAGTGTTAGGTTTATGGTTAAAGATTAGGATTAGGGTTAGGGTTAAGGGTTAGTGTGAGGGTTAATGGTAAGGGTCAAGATTAAGTGTTACGGTTGGGGTTAGGGTTAGGAATAAGGCTTCGTGTAACGTTTAGGGTTAGAGTTAAGTGTTATGGTTATGGCTAGAGGTTAGGGTTAGGTTTAGGGTTCATGGTTAGGGTTACATTTAGGGGTTCGGGTTACGGGTTAAGTTTAGGGTGAGTGTTTAGTGTTACTGTTGGGCGTTAGGATAAGGGCCGAGGTTTAGGGTTAGGATTTAGGTTTAGTGTTAGGGCTTAGATTTAGTGGTTAGTTTAAGGGCACATGCTCTGTTTAATCTGTGGTGGGAAGGGTGCAGACTGGGTCGCCTCAACACCACACCATCGTACCTGGGCCTCGGGCCCAGACCTACATGCAGGACTCAGGCAGAGCCTCTTCTCATTTGTGGCATGGCTCTATTGTAGGCTTGGTCAACTCTGAGAACGGAGGAAGTGTGAGAATTAGGGTTATGGTTAGGATTATGTGTTTAGGGTTAGAGGTTAGGGTTTGAGTGAAGTTTAGCTGTTAGGAATTAGAAGTTAGGATTAGTGTGTCAGGGGTTAGGTGTTAGGTTTTTGTAAGGGGCTAGCGTTAGATTTAGGGTTAGGGTTAATGTTCGGGCGGGTTAGGGGTCAGCCTTAGGGTTAGGCTTACGAGATAGGATTAAGGTAAAGGGTGAAGGCTTAAGATTAGCAGTAAGGGTTAAGGTTAGGGTTAAGGGTTAGGGTTTCGTTCCAAGTTAAGGGTGAGAGTGAGGGTTAACAGTTGCGATTAGGGTAATGGTTTAGGGATAGTAATAGGTTTAAGGGATAGGGTTAGGGTTAGGTTTAGGGTTCGGGGTTAGGGTTAGCATTAGCGGTTAGAGTTAGGGTTAGGGGTTAGGGTTACAGTTAGGGTTAGGTCTAGGCATTATGGTAATGGTTCGTGTTAGGGTTAAGAATTAGGGTTAGGTTTAATTGTTAGGATTATGATCAGTGTAATGGTTAGGGTTAGGGTTAGCGGTTAGAGTTAGGGTTAGTGTTAGGGTTGTTTGTAGGGTGAAGGTAATGTTTAACAGTTGAGAATTAAGGTTAGGGATTAGGTGTTACGGTTATGCTAGGAGTTAGGCTTAGAATTAAGGGATAGGGTTTGTTCTTAGGGTAAGTGTTATTCAATAACATTAGGATAGGGGGTTAAAGTTAGGGTTACAGTGAGGTTTACGTGTTAAGGTGAACAATAACATCAGGGTTAGGTGTTATGTTCAGGGTTAGGGTTATGGGTGAGGTGCAGGGTTTTTGCTTAGGGCATAGGCCCTGTCAGCACTAGCAGGGGGAGTTAGGGGGCCGTGATTGTCCCCAGGAACCCACTCTATTGTACACAGAGTATGGGCTCCTGGGTTTCATGCAGGACACTGTGGTAGAGCCAGCTTTCACGCATGGCTTTGGAGAATTGTAGGCTTTTAAAACTCTGAGATAGCAAGAAGTCTGAGAATTAGATTTAGGGTTAGGATTATGGTTAGAGTTAGGAATGAAGATTAGTCAGGGAGAGGGCTTAGGGTTAGGGCTTAAGCTTCGAGTGAGGATTAGGGGTTAGGGAGTAGGTGTTGGGTTTAGTGATAGGGTTAGGGTTTAGGGGTTAGGGTTGGGTTAGGGGCTAGGGTTAGATTTATGGTGGGGTTATGGTTAGCATTAGGGGTTAGGGTTAGGGTTAAGGGATAGGATAAGGGTTAAGCGTTAAGGCTTAGGGTTAGCGTTATGTGTTAGGTTTAGTTTTAAGGGTTAGGGTTACAGTTCGAGTTAAGGGTTAGTGTGGGGTTAACGGTTAGGGCTAGGGTTATGGGTTAAGGATAGAGTTAGGTTTAAGGCTTAGGATTAGGGTTCAGTGTTAGGGTTAGCATTAGGGATTAGGGTTAGGGTTAGGGGTTACGTTTACTCTTAGGGTTAGGTCTAGGCGTTAGGGTACGTGGTAGTGTTAGGCTTAAGAGTTAGGGTTAGGTTTAATTGTTAGGATTAGGATCAAGGTTAAGGGTTAGGGTTAAGGTTAGGGGTTAGGGTTAAGTGTCAAGTGTTACGGTTATTTTTAGGTGTACGGTTAGGGTTAGCGGTTAGGGTTAGGGTTAGTGTTAGGGTTGTTTGTAGGGGTAAGGTAATGTTTAGCAGTTTTGAATTAGCCTTAGGGATTAGGTGTTATAATTGTGGCTAGGAGTTAGGGTTAGAATTAAGGGATAGGGGTTGTTCTTAGGGTAAGTCTTATGCATTAACGTTAGGATAACGGGTTCAAGTTAGAGTTATGGTGAGGTTCATGTGTTAAGGTGAGCAATAGTATCAGGGTGAGCTGTGATGTTCAGGGTTAGGGTTATGGGTGAGGGGTAGTGTTTATGCTTATATCACGAGCCCTCTCTGCTCTAGGAGGGGGCTTAGGGGGCTGGGATAGATGCCAGAAGCCACTCTATCATATGCTGTGTATGGGCCCCCTGGTTTCATGCCGGACACAGTGGCCGAGCCTCCTTCTACACATGGCATGGGAGGATTGTAGGCTTTGTAAACTCTGAGAAAGCAAGAAGTCTGAGAATTAAATTTAGGGCTAGGATTAGGGTTAGGGTTAGCAATATAGGTTACTGTTATGGTGAGGGCTTAGGGTTAGGGGTTTCGGTTAGGGTCAGGGTTAAAGGTTAGTGTTAGGTTTAACAGTTACAGTTAGGTTTAGGGTTAAGCTTTAAGGTTTACGGTTAGGGTTAAGATTAGGGGTTAGGTTTTGGTACAGGGTAAGGGTTAAGTGCTAGGTTTAGGGTTAAAGATTAGGATTAGGGTTAGGGTTAAGGTTTAGTGTGAGGGTTAACAGTTAGGGTTAAGGTTAAGTGTTAGGGTTATGGGTTAGGATTAGGGTTAGGTGTTCATGTTAGGTTTAGGGTTAGAGTTAAGTGTTATGGTTAGGGTTAGGGGTTTGGGTTAGGTTTAGGGTTCATGGTTAAGGTTACATTTAGGGGTTAGGTTTAGGGTAAGCGTTTAGTGTTAGTGTTGGGCATTAGGGTCAGGGCTTAGGTTTAGGGTTAGGGGTTAGGGTCAGTGTTTGGGCTTTGATTTAGCGGTTAGTTTAAGGGTACAGGACCTGTGTAATCTATGGTGAGAAGGGTGCAGAATGTTTCCATGCGACACCACACCATCGGATTCTGGGCCTTTGGCCCAGACCTACTTGCAGGACTCATGCAGAAACTCTACTCACGCATTGCATGGTTGTATTTTAAGCTTGGTTAACTCTGAGAATGGAAGTAGTGTGAGAAATAGGGTTATGGTTAGGGTTAAGGGTTTGGTGTTAGGGGTTAGGGTTCAAGTGAGGTTTAGTGGTTAGGGACTAGGATTTACGGTTAGTGTTAGGGTTAGGGGTTAGGGGTTAGGGGTTAGTTTTGCGTTAGGGGCTAGGGTTAGATTTATGGTTGGGGTTAGTGTTAGGGTTAGGATTAGGCATCAGGGTTAGTGTTAGGGTTAAAGGATAGGATTGGGGTTAAGTGTTAAGGCTTAGGGTTTGTGTTAAGTGTTAGGGTTGGGGTTTAGGCTTAGGGTTACGGTTTGAGTTAAGCTCTAGGGTGAGGATTAAAGATTAGGCTTAGGATTATTGGTTAGGGATAGAGTTATGTTTAAGGGTTAGGGATAGGGTTAGGTTTAGGGTTCAGTGTTAGGGTTAGCATTAGGGGTTAGGGTTAGGGGTTAGGCGTAGTGATGTATTAAGGGCTATGGTTAGAATTAGGATTGGGGTTAGTGTTAGGTTTAGGGTTAGGGGTTAGGTTTAGGGTTAAGGGATAGGATTATGGTTAAGGGTTGGGCGTAGGTTTAGGGTTAAAATTTAGTGTTAGGGTTAAGATTTAGTGTTAGGGTCCGGTTTAAGGGTTAGGGTGAGGGTTAACGGTTAGGGTTAGGGTTAGGGGTTAGGGATATAGTTAGTATTAAGTGTTAGGGTTAGGTTTAGGGTTCAGGGTTAGGGTTAGCTTTAGGGGTTATGATTAGGGTTAGGTGTTAGTTTAGTGTTAGTGTTAGGTCTAGGCGTCAGGGTAAGGTTTAGGGTTAGGGTTAAGAGCTAAGTTTGGGTTTAGTGGTTAGGATTAGGATTAGGGTTAGGAGTTAGGGTAAAGGGTCAAGGGTTAGCATTATTTTTAGCCATAGCTTTGGCGTTAGGAGTAAGGGTTAGGTTCAGTGTTAGGGTAACAGTAGGTTACTGTAACAGTAACTACGTAGGGTAACAGTTAGTGTTAGTGGTTTAGAATTAGGGTTAGGGATTAGTTGTTACAGTTATGACTAGGAGATAGGGTTAGAATTATGGGATAGGGGTTATTCTCAGGGTAAGTGTTATGCATTAACGTTAGGATAAGAGGTTAAAGTTCAGGTTACAGTGAGGTTTACATTCTAAGGTGAGCAATAGAATCAGGGTTAAACGTTATTTTCAGGGTTAGAGTTTTGGGTGAGGTGTAGAGTTTATGCTTAGGACACCGGCCTTGTCTGCATTAGGCGGGGGGCGGGAGTTAGGGGGCTGGGATTGTCACCAGGAACCCACTCTATCGTACTCTGGTTATGGGCCCCAGCGGTTCATTCAGGACACAGTGGAAGAGCCTCCTTTCACGCATGGAATGGGAGGATTGTAGGCTTTCTAAACTCTAAGAAAGCAAGAAGACTGAGAATTAGATTTAGGGTTAGGGTTAGGGTTCGGGTTAAGGATCAAGGTTAGTGTTAGGGTGAAGGCTTAGAGTTAGGGGTTACGGGTAGCGTTACAGGTTACTCTTAGTTTTAACCGTTACAGTTAGGTTCAGGGTTAAGGTTTACGGTTAGGTTTAAGGTTAGGGTTTAGGGTTTGGTACAGGATTAGGGTTAAATATTAGGTTTAGGGTTAAAGATTACGATTAAGGTTAGGTTTAAAGGTTAGTGTGAGGGTTAACAGTCAGGGTTAAAGTTAAGAGTTAGGGTTAGGGTTAGTGTTAGGATTAAGGGTTCATGTTAGGTTTAGGGTTAGAGTTAAGTGCTATGGTTAGCGCTCGAGATTAGGGTTAGGTTTAGGGTTCACAGTTAGGGTTATGTTTAGGGGTTAGCATTAGGGTTAGGGATTAGCTTTAGGGTAAGAGTTTAGAGTTAGTGTTGGGCTTTAGGCTCAGGGCTTAGGTTTAGGGTCAGAGGTTAGGGTTGATGTTAGGGCTTAGATTTAGCGGTTAGTTTAAGGGCACAGGACCTGTTTATTCTACAGTGAGAGGGGTTAGGGTTAGGGTTAGGGTTGGCGTAAGGGTTACGGTTAGATTTAACCTTGGGGTTAGTGTTAGGGTTAGGGGTTAAAAACACCTACAGCCAGCCCTAACCCGATTTCTCACACTTCTTCCATTCTCAGAGTTAACCAAGCCTACAATACAGCCATGTCATCCGTGAGAAGAGGCTCCACCTGAGCCCTGTATGTAGGTCTTGGCCCAAGGCCCAGCGTATGGTGGTGTCGTGTCGCAGCGACCCTGTGCACCACTCTCACCATAGATTAAACAGGTCCTGTGCCCTTAAACTAACCGCTAAATCTCAGCCCTAACACTAATCCTAACCCCTAACCCGAAAAGTTATCCTTAACCCTAACTGTTAACACTCAAACTAACCCTTAACTCTAACCCTGGTCATGATCTTTAACCCTAACCCTAACACTTAACCCTAACCCTGTACCAAACCGTAACCCCTAAGCTTAACCCTAACCCTAAACCTAAACCCTAAGTCTAACTGTAACTGTTAAACCTAACAGTAACTTTTAACCCTAAAACTAACCCTATCCCCTTACCCGAAGCCCTCACCCTAAGATTAAACTTCATCCCTAACCATAACGATAATCCTAACCCTAAATCTAATTCTCAGACTTCTTACTTTCTTAGAGATTGGAAAGCTTACAATCCTCCTTTACCATGCGTGAAATCAGGCTCTGCCAGAGTGTCCTACAAGAAACCCATGGGCCCATAACCTGCATACGATAGAGTGGGTTTCTGGTGACAATCGCATCCCCCTCAATCCCACTCCTAGGGCAGACAGGGCCCATACCCTAAGCAAAACCCTACCCCTCACTCATAATTCTAACCCTGATCCTATTGCTCACCTTAACACATAAACCTCACCGTAAACCTAACTTTAACCACTTATGCTAACGTTAATGCATAACACTTATGCTAAGAACAACCCCTATCACTTAATACTAACCCAAACTCCTAGCCATAACAGTAACCCCTAATCCCTAACCCTAATTCTAACCACTAAACATTACCTTAACCCTACAAACAACCCTAATACTAACCCTAACCTTAAACGCTAACCCTAACCTTATCCCTAAACATAACCTTAAAAGTTTACCCTAAACCCTAACCCTATCCCCTAACCCTAAGCCTAACCCTTAATTCTGATCCTAATCCTAACAATTAAACCTAACCCTAACACTAACCCTTACCTTAATGCCTAGACCTAATCTTAGCAGTAAAACTACCTCTAACCCTAACCCTAGACCTTAATCCTAACACTATACCTAACTTATAACCCTAACTGTTAACCCTCATCCTAACCCTTAACTCGGACCATAACCCTAACCCTTAACCCTAACCCATCCCTTAATGCTAACCCTAAGCCTTAACCCTTAACCCTAATCCTATCCCTTAACCCTAACCCTAACCCCTAACCCTAACCCTACCCCAACCCTAAATCTAACCCTAGTCCCTAACCCAACCCTAACCGTTAACCCCTAATGCTAACATTAACCCTAACCCCTAATCCCTAACCCCTAACCCTCACTCGAACACTAACCCCTAACCCCAAACACCTAACCCTAATCATAACCATAATTCTCACACTTCCTCCATTCTCAGAGTTAGCCAAGTCTACAATAAAACCATGCCATGCGTGAGAAGAGGCTCTGCCTGAGACCTACATGTAGGTCTGGGCCCAAGGCCTAGGGTACGATGGTGTGGTGTGGCGATGACCCATTCCGCACACTTCTCACCATAGATTACACAGGTCCTGTGCCCTTAAAATAACCTCTAAATCTAAGCCCTAACACTAACTCTAACACTAACCCCTAACCCTAAACTTAAGCCCTGACCCTAACGCCCAACACTAACATTAAACCCTTACCCTATTCCTAACACATAACCCTACTGCCTAAACGTAACCCTAACGATGAACCCTACCCCTAACCCTAACCCCAAACCCTAAGCCCTCACCCTAACACTAATCTTCATCCCTAAACCGTGCCGTAATCCTAACCCGAAATCTAATTCTCAGAGTTTTGAAAGCCTACAATCCTACTAAGCCATGCATGAAAGCCCGCTCTACCACAGTGTCCTGCATGAAACCCAGAGGCCCATACACTGCGTACTAAAGAATGGGTTCCCAAGGATCATCACAGATCCCTAACTTCGCCTCCTAGTGCATACAGGGCCCGTGCCCTAAGGATAAACCCTACCCTTCACCCATAACCCTAACCCAGAACATAACACCAACCCTGATCCTACTGCTCACCTTAACAGGTAAAGCTCACCGTAACCCTAACTTTAAGCCCTTATCTTAACGTTAATGCATGACACCCTGAGAACAAGACCTATACCGTAATTCTAACCCTAACTCCTAGCCATAACCATAACACCTAATCCCTAATTGTGAAACGCCAACCCTAACCTTAACCCTCCGAACAACACTAACAATAACCCTAAACCCTTACGCTAACCCTACACATAAAAATAACCCTAACCGTTGATCCTTAGTCATAACCCCTAACCTTAACCCTAACCCTTAACCTATTCCCAATCCTAACCATTAAACATAACCCTAACTCTTAACCCTAACCCTAACCTTTACCCTAATGCCTAGAGATCTAAACCCAACACTGACCTACAGTTAACACTAACGCTAACCCCCTAATGCTAACATTAAACCTGAACCATAGCCTTGACCCTTAACCCTAAACCTATCCCTAACCCCCTAACCCTAACTGTTAACCCTGACCCTAACCCTTAACCCTGACCCTAACCCTAAACCTGAACCCTAACCCTAAGCCTAACCCTTAACCCTAACCCTATCCCTTAACCCTAAGGCCTAACCCTAACGCTAACTCCAAACCTAAACCTTACCCTGGCCGCCTAACCAGACTTAACACATAACTCGTAACACTAACTCTAACCCTAATCACTAATCCCTACCACTTAACCCTGACTCGAAAACGAACCGCTAACTCGAAACCCCTAACCCCAACCCTAACCCTAATTCTCACACTACTTCCATTCCCAGAGTGAAGCAAGCCTACAATACAGCCATGCCATGTGTGAGATGAGGCTCCGCCTGAGTCCTGCATGTAGGTCTTGTCCCAGAGCCCAGGGAATGATGTTGTGCTTTCGTGGTGACTCCGACCGCACCCCTCTCACCGTAGATTAACCAGGTCCTGTGCCCTTAAACTGACCTCTAAATCTAAGCCCTACCACCAACCCTAACCCCTGACCCTGAACCTAAGCTGCGAGCCTAAAGCCCAACAATAACTCTAAACCCTTACCCTAAACCTAATCCCTAACCCTAAAGCTAACCCCTAAACGTAACCCTAACCGTGACCAGTAAACCTAACCCTAACCTCTAACACAAACCATAACACATAACTCTAACCCTAAAACTAAACCTAACCCTTAACCCTAAACCTAAACCCTAACCCTAACTCTTAACCTTAACCCTAACCGTTAACTCTAACACTAACCTTTAATCCTAACCCTAATCCTAATATTCAACCCTAAACCTAACATTTAACCCTAACCCTGTACCTAACCCTAACCCTATACCAAAAACTAACCACTCATATTAACCCTAACTGTAAACCTCAACCCTAAACTGAACTGTAACCATTAAACCTAAGAGTAACCTTTAACCCTAACCCTAATCCCTAACCCAAAGCCCTCACCCTAACACTAAACTTCATCCTTAACCCTAACCATAATCCTAACCCTAAATCTAATTCTCAGACTTCTTGCTTTCTTAGAGTTTAGGAAGCCTGCAATCCTCCCATGCCATGCGTGAAAGGAGGCTCTACCACTGTGTCCTGCATGAAACCCATGGGCCCATAACCAGAGTACGATACAGTGGGATCCTGGTGACAATCCCAGCCCCCTAACCTCCCCCCGCCCTTTCCTAAGGCAGACATAGCCCGTGCGCTAAGCATAAACAATACATGTAACAGATATCCCTCACCCTGAACATAACACCTAACCCTGTTCCTATTTCTCCCCTTAACACGTAAAACTGACCGTGAGCCTAACTTTAACCTCTTATCCTAACGTTAATGCATAACCCATTCCCTGAGAACAACCCCTATCCCATAATTCTAACCCTATCTCCTAGTCAAAACTGTAACACCTAATCCCTAACCCTAATTCTAAACCGCTAACCCTAACCGTAACCCTGCCTACAACCCTAACACTGAAAGTAACCCTTACTTCTAATCCCAACGCTATGCCTAACAGAAACCCTTAACCCTTGACCCTAACCCCTAAGCCTTACCCTAACCCTTAAACCTAATCCTAATCTTAACCATTAAACCTAACCCTAGCTCTTAAAGCTAACCCTAAACCTTACCCTCACGACTAGACCCAACCCTGACAGTAACCTAACACCTAACCGTAACCCCTAAAGCTAACCCTAACCCTGAACCCTAAACCTAACCCTAACACTGAACCCTCACTATATCCCCAACCTCTAAGCCTAATCCTAACCGTTAACCCTCACCGTAACACTTACAGTGGACCATAACACTAAACATTAACCCTAATACTAAAATTTAACCCTAACCCTGAGCCCAACCCTTAACCCTAATCGTATACTTTTACCCTAACCCTAACCCTAACACTAACCCCAATCCTAATTCTAACCATAACCTTTCATAAAACACTAACTCCTAACCCTAACACTTACCAAATACCCTAATCGCTAATGCCTATCACTAACGCTTAACCTTTACCGTAACCGTTAACACTCACCCTAACTCTTAACACTGAACCTAACCTTAACCTTTAATCTAAGCGTAACCCTTAACCCTAACAGTAAGGAAAACCCTTACGCCAATCTTATCCCTAATCCCTAACCTTAACACTACAGCTAAACATAACCCTAACCTTTGATACTTAAACCATTTCCTTAACACTTACTTTTACCCCAAACCCTAACCCTAATCCTAAGCATTAAACCTAACCCTATCTCTTAATCCTGACTCTAACGCCTAGATCTAACCCTAAATGTAACCTACCACCTAATCCTAACCTTAAGCCCTAATGCTAATTCTAACCCTGAACCCTAAACCTACCCATAACCCTTAACACTAACCCTATCCGTAAACCTTAACCCTGACCCTAACCATTACCCACACCCAAACATTTAACCCTGACCCTAACCCTAATCCTTAATGATAACCCTAACACTAAACACTAACCCTAAGCCCAACACTTAACCCTAATCCTATCCCTTAACCCTAAGCCTAACCCTAACACCTAACCCTAAACCTAAGCCTAACCCCAACCTGAACCATTAATCTTGACCCTTACCATTAACCCTCACACTAACCCTAATCCTAATCTTTAACCATAAAGCTAACACTGAAGCCTACCCCTGTGCCAAACGCTAAACCCAAACCTTAACCCTAACCCTGAAAGTTAACCGTAAACCTAACTGTAACTGTTAAACCTAACACTAACTTTTAACCCCAACCCCTAACCTAAGACCCCATCCTGACACTAATCTTCCTCCCTAAACATTACCATAATCCTACCCCTAAATCTAATTCTCAGACTTCTTGCTTTCTCAGAGTTTAGAAAGCCTACAATCCTCCCATGCCATGAGTAATAGGGGGCTCTGCCACTGTGTCCTGCATGAAACCCAGGAGCCCATAACCAGCGTACGATAGAGTGGGTTCTCAGCGACAATCCCATCCCCCTAACCCCCGCCCCCCGCCCAGTGCAGACAGAGCCCGTACGCTAAGTATAAACACTACCCCTAACAGATAACCCTCACCCTGAACATAATACCTAGCCCTGATCCTATTGCTCACCTTAAAACATAAACCTCTCCATAACCCTAACTTAGCCCCTTAACTTAACGTGAATGCATAACACCTTGAGAAGAAGCCCTATCCTATAATTCTAATCCTAAACCATAGTCATAACCATAACACCTCATCCCTAATTCTAAAACGTCAACCCTAACCTTCACCCTACGAACAACCCTAAACCTAACCCTAAGCCCTCACCCTAACACTAATCTTCATCCCTAAACCGTGCCGTAATCCTAACCCAAAATCTAATTCTCAGACTCCTTGCTTTCTCAGAGTTTTGAAAGCCTACAATCCTACTAAGCCATGCATGAAAGCCGGCTCTGCCACCGTGTCCTGCATGAAACCCAGAGGCCCATACACTGCGTACGATAGAGTGGGTTCCCAGCGACCATCACAGATCCCTAACTTCGCCTCCTAGTGCATACAGGGCCCGTGCCCTAAGGATAACCCTACCCCTCACCCATAAGCCTAACCCAGAACATAACACCTAACCCTGATCCTACTGCTCACCTTAACAGGTAAAGCTCACCGTAACCCTAACTTTAACCCCTTATCTTAAGGTAAATGCATGACACCCTAGAACAAGCCCTATACCGTAATTCTAACCCTAACTCCTAGCCATAACCATAACACCTAATCCCTAATTGTGAAACGCCAACCCTAACCTTAACGCTACGAACAACACTAACACTAACCCTAAACGCTTATGCTAAACCTATGCCCAAAAATAACACTAACCGTTGATCCTTAGTCATAACCCCTAACCTTAACCCTAACCCTTAACCCTAATCCCAATCCTAACCATTAAACATAACCCTAACAATTAACCCTAACCCTAACCTTTACCCTAATGCCTAGAGATCTAACCCCAACACTGACCTACAGGTAACACTAACGCTAACCCCCTAATGCTAACCTTAAACCTGAACCATACACCTGACCCTTAACCCTAAACCTATCCCTAATCCCGTAACCCTAAACCTAACTCTTCACCCTCACCCTAACCCTTAACCCTGACCCTAACCCTAAACCTGAAACCGAAACCTAAGCCTAATCCTTAACCCTAACCCTATCCCTTAACCCTAACCCCTAACCCTAACGCTAACTCCAAACCTAAAACTTACCATGGCCCCCTAAAGCAGACTTAACACTTAACCCGTAACACTAACTCTAACCCTAACCACTAATCCCTACCACCTAACCCTGAGTCAAAACCTAACCCCTAACTTGCAACCCCTAACCCCAACCCTAACCCTAATTCTCACACTACTTCCATTCCCAGAGTGAAGCAAGCCTACAATACAGCCATGCCATGTGTGAGATGAGGCTCCGCCTGAGTCCTGCATGTAGGTCTTGTCCCAGGGCCCAGGGAATGATGTTGTGCTTTGTGGTGACTCCGAACAGACCCCTCTCACCATAGATTAAACAGCTCCTGTGCCCTTAAACTGACCGCTAAATCTAAGCCCTACCACCAACTCTAACCCCTGACCCTGAACCTAAGCCCCGAGCCTAAAGACGAACACTAACTCTAAACCCTTACACTAAACCTAATCCTTAACCCTAATGCTAACCCCTAAACGTAACCCTAACCCTGAACAGTAAACCAAACCCTAACCTCTAACACAAACCCTACCACATAACTCGAACCCTAAAACTAACCCTAACCCTTAACCCTAAACCTAAACCCTAACCCTAACTCTTTTTTTTTTTTTTTTTTTTTTTTTGTTGAGACAGAGTCTCACTTTGTTGCCCAGGCTAGAGTGACTGCCGTGGCGTCAGCTTAGCTCACAGCAACCTCAGACTCCTCGGCTTAAGCGATCCTACTGCCTCAGCCTCCCGAGTAGCTGGGACTACAGGCACGCGCCACTATGCCCGGCTAATTTTTTCTATATAGATTTTTAGTTGTCCATATAATGTCGTTCTATTTTTAGTAGAGACGGGGTCTCGCTCAGGCTGGTCTCGAACTCCTGACCTTGAGCAATCCACCCGCCTCGGCCTCCCAGAATGCTAGGATTACAGGCGTGAGCCACCGCGCCCGGCCCCAAAACCTAACTCTTAACCTTAACCCTAACCGTTAACTCTCACGCTAACCTTTAATCCTAACCCTAATCCTAATCTTCAACCCTAATCCTAAAACTTAACCCTAACCCTGTACCTAACCCTAACCCTATACCAAACCCTAACCCCTCATCTTAACCCTAACCGTAAACCTCAACCCTAAACCGAACTGTAACTGTTAAACCTAAGAGTAACCTTTAACCCTAACCCTAATCACTAACCCTAAGCCCTCACCCTAACACTAAACTTCATCCTTAACCCTAACCATAATCCTAACCCTAAATCTAATTCTCAGACTTCTTGCTTTCTTAGAGTTTAGAAAGCCTGCAATCCTCCCATGCCATGCGTGAAAGGAGGCTCTACCACGGTGTCCTGCATGAAACCCACGGGCCCATACCCAGAGTACGATACAGTGGGATCCTGGTGACAATCCCAGCCCCCTAACCTCCCCCCACCCCCGCCTAAGGCAGACAGGGCCCGTGCGCTAAGCATAAACAATACCTGTAACAGATATCCCTCACCCTGAACATAACACCCAACCCTGTTCCTATTTCTCCCCTTAACACGTAAAACTGACCGTGAGCCTAACTTTAACCTCTTATCCTAACGTTAGTGCATAACCCATTCCCTGAGAACAACCCCTATCCCCTAATTCTCACCCTATCTCCTAGTCATCACTGGAACACCTAATCCCTAACCCTAATTCTAAACCGCTAACCCTAACCGTAACCCTGCCTACAACCCTAACACTGACAGTAACACTTACTTCTAACCCCAACGCTATGCCTAACAAAAACCCTTAACCCTTCACCCTAACCCCTAAGCCTTACCCTAACCTTTAAACTTAATCCTAATCCTAACCATTAAACCTAACCCTAGCTCTTAAAGCTAACCCTAAACCTTACCCTCACGACTAGACCTAACCCTGACACTAACCTAACACCTAACCCTAACCATAACCCCTAAAGCTAACCCTAACCCTGAACCCTAAACCTAACCTTAACACTGAACCCTCACTATATCCCCAACCTCTAAGACTAATCCTAACCGTTAACCCTCACCCTAACACTTAAACTGGACCACAACACTAAACATTAACCCGAACACTAAACTTTAACCCTAAACCTGAGCCCAACCCTTAACACTAATCCTATCCTTTTACCCTAAACCTAACCCCTAAACCTAACCCTAACACTAACCCCAATCCTAATTCTAACCATACCCCTTCATAAAACACTAACTCCTAACCCTAACACTTACCAAAAACCCTAATCGCTAATCCCTAACACTAACGCTTAACCTTTACCATAACCGTTAACCCTCACCATAACCCTTAACGCTAAACTTAACCTTTAATCTAACCGTGACCCTTAACCATAAAAGTAAGGAAAACCCTTACGGCAATCTTATCCCTTATCCCTAACCCTACAACTAAACATAACCCTAACCTTTGATCCTTACACCTAACCCCTAACACTTACTTTAACCCAAAACCCTAACCCTAATCCTAAGCATTAAACCTAACCCTATCTCTTAACCCTTACTCTAACGCCTAGATCTAAACCTAAATGTAACCTACCACCTAATCCTAACCTTAAGCCCTAATGCTAACTCTAACCCTGAACCCTAAACCTACCCATAACCCTTAACACTAACCCTATCCGTAAACCTTAACCCTGACCCTAATCATTACCCACACCCAAACATTTAACCCTGACTCTAACCCTAGTCCTTAATGATAACCCTAACACTAAACCCTAACCCTAAGCCCAACACTTAACCCTAATCCTATCCCTTAACCCTAAGCCTAACCCTAACCCCTAACCCTAAACCGAAGCCTAACCCCAACCTGAACCATTAATCTTGACCCTTACCATTAACCCTCACACTAACACTAATCCTAATCTTTAACCATAAAGCTAACATTGAAGTCTTCCCCTGTGCCAAACGCTAAACCCAAACCTTAACCCTAACCCTGAAACTTAACCATAAACCTAACTGTAACTGTTAAACCTAACACTAACCTTTAACCCCAACCCCTAACCCAAGACACCACCCTGACACTAATCTTCATCCCTAAACATTACCATAATCCTACCCCTAAATCTAATTCTCAGACTTCTTGCTTTCTCAGAGTTTAGAAAGCCTACAATCCTCCCATGCCATGAGTAAAAGGGGGCTCTGCCACTGTGTCCTGCATGAAACCCAGGATCCCATACCCAGCGTACGATAGAGTGGGTTCCCGGGGACAATACCAACCCCCTAAACCCCGCCCACCTCCCAGTGCAGACAGGGCCCGTATGCTATGTATAAACACTACCCCTAACAAATAACCCTCACCCTGAACATAACACCTAACCCTGATCCTATTGCTCACCTTAAAACATAAACCTCCCCGTAACCCTTACTTAGCCCCTTAACTTAACGTGAATGCAAAACACCTTGAGAAGAAGCCCTATCCCATAATTCTAATCCTAAACCATAGTGATAACCGTAACACCTCATCCCTAATTCTAAAACGTCAACCCTAACCTTCACCCTACCAACAACCCTAACCCTAACCCTAACCCCTAACCCTAAGCCCTCACCCTAACACTAATCTTCATCCCTAAACCGTGCCGTAATCCTAACCCGATATCTAATTCTCAGACTTCTTGCTTTCTCAGAGTTTTGAAAGCCTACAATCCTACTAAGCCATGCATGAAAGCCGGCTCTGCCACAGTGTCCTGCATGAAACCCAGAGGCCCATACACTGCGTACGATAGAGTGGGTTCCCAGCGACCATCACAGATCACTAACTTCGCCTCCTAGTGCATACAGGGCCCGTGCCCTAAGGATAAGCCCTACCCCTCACCCATAACCCTAACCCAGAACATAACACCCAACCCTGATCCTACTGCTCACCTTAACAGGTAAAGCTCACCGTAACCCTAACTTTAACCCCTTATCTTAACGTTAATGCATGACACCCTGAGAACAAGCCCTATACCGTAATTCTAACCCTAACTCCTAGCTATAAACATAACACCTAATCCCTAATTCTGAAACGCCAACCCTAACCTTAACCCGACCAACAACACTAACACTAACTCTAACCCCTTACCCTAACCCTACACCTAAAAATAACCCTAACCGTTGATCCTTAGTCATAACCCATAACCTTAACCTTAACCCTTAAGCCTAATCCCAATCCTAACCTTTAAACATAACCCTAACTCTTAACCCTAACCCTAACCTTTGCCCTAATGCCTAGAGATCTAAACCCAACACTGATCTACAGTTACACTAACCCTACCCTCTAATGCTAACCTTAAACCTGAACCATAAACCTAACCCTTAACCCTAACCCTATCCCTAACCCCCTTACCCTAACTCTAACTGTTAACCCTCACCCTAACCCTCAACCGTGACCCTAAACTTAAACCTTAATCCTAACCATGCGTGAGATGAGCCTCTGCCTTTGTCCTGCGTGACAGTTCAAGCCCAACACCCAGGGTACGATGAAGTGGGGACCCAGCCTTGCTCCACATCCACAGTGCCCCGTACATTAGACAGGGCCCGTGCCCTAACACACACCGTTAAACGTAAGCCCTAACCCTATCTCTAAACCAAACCCTTCGTAAGCCCTGAATCTAACTCCTAACAGTAACCCTAATCCCTGACCCTTACTCTTGCCTCTCACCCTAAACCTAAACCCAACCACTAAACATAATCCTAATCTCTAACCCTAACAGTAATCCTAACCCTAATTCTAACCTAAAACCCTAACCCCTAAACCTAATCCTAGTCCCTAACACCTAACCTTACCCTAAACCCAATTCCAATTCTCAGACTTCCTCAATTCAAAAACTTAAAAAAGCCTACAATCCACCAATGCTGTGTCTGAGATGAGGGTCCGCCCCTATGTCCTGCATGACAGGCAGGCGCCAATGCCCAGGGTACTATGGAGTGGGGTCCGGGGGTCTGGAGGCTTGCTAAACTCCAGTTTGGAAGAATTGCTATAGTCATATATAGGGATGCTTACATTTACTGATAGAAAGCAACTATTGGTGTGTGATTTGTAGGCTTGCCTTACTCTAGTTTGGATGAAGAAGCTGAATCATATATAGGAATATTAGCTTTGAGTTAGAGGAAGCATCTATGGGGGGTGCTTTTTTGGCTTGTTAAACTCTGGTTTGGAAGAAGTTCGAGAGTCTTATATAGGAACGATATCATTCATTCAGAGAAAGCAATTATAGGGAGTTGGTTTGTAGGCTTGCTAAGCTCTAGTTTGGAGGAAGGCGAGAGTCATATATAGGAACGCTTACATTCACATAAAGCGTCTACGGGGGGACGGTTTCTAGGCTTCCTAAACTCTAGCTTGGAAAAAGAGGACAGTTATGTATAGGAACTCTCGGCGGGGGATTTGTGGCATTGCTAAAATCTTAGATTGGAAAAGTTGCGAGAGTCATACATAGGAATATTAACATTCACTCAATGAAAGCAACTATAAGGGGTGCTTTCCAGGCTGGCTACATTCTAATTTGGAAAAAGTGCGACAGTCATATATAGGAAGGCTTATATTCACTCAGACAAAGCAATTATGTGTAGGTGTATAGTAGGCATGCTAACTCTAGTTTGGAAAATTTCGAGAGCCATGTATAGGAAAGCTTACAGTAACTTAGAGAAAGCAACGAACGGGGGTGGAGTGTAGGCTTGCTAAACTCTAGTTTGGAGGAAGTGCCATAGTCCTATATAGGAACGCTTAAATTCGTTCAGAGAAAACAGCTGTCGGGGATTGGTTTGTAGACATAACTCAAGTTTGGAAGAAGTGCGAGAGACATATATAGGAATGTTTACATTGACTCAAAGAAAGCAACTATGGGGGAGTGTTATTTTGGCATGCCAGATGCTAGTTAGGAAGAAGTACAAGACTCATATATAGGAACGCTTACATTCACACACCGAGAGCAACTACGGAGTAGTGTCAGGTAGACATGTTAAAGTCTAGCTTGGGAGAAGTTCCAGAGTCCTATATAGGAAAGGTAACAGCCACTTTGAAAAAGCAAGTCTTGGCGGGTGGTTTGTAGGCCTGCAAAACCCTGTTTTGGTTGAAGTGTGAGAGTCATATATGAGAACGCTTACATTCCCTCAGAGAAAGCAACGATGGGGTTGTTTGTAGGCTTACTAAACTGCAGTTTGGAAGAAGCACGAGAATCACATATAGGAACACATACATTTTGACGCACTGAAAGTAACTATGGGGTGGTGTTTTATAGGCATGCTAAACTCTAGTTTGGACGAAGTTTCTGAATCACATATAAGAAAGCTTACAGTCACTTAGAGAAAGCAAATCTCTGGGTGTGGAAAGTAGGCCTGCTAAACTCTATTTTGGTTTCAGAGTGAGAGTCATATATGGGAAGGCTTACATTCCCTCAGAGAAAGCAACGACGACGTGGTGGTTTGTAGGCATACTAAACTCTAGTTTGGAAGAAGTGGGAGAATGATATATGAGAACGCTTACATTCACGTAGAGAAAGCAATTATGGCGTGGCGTTTTTGTAGCCATGCTAATCTCTAGTTTGGAAGAAGTTAAGGAGTAATATATAGGAAAGGTTACACTCATAGAAACCAACTCTCGGGGGATGTTTTGTACACCTGCAAAACTCCAGTTTGGAAGAAGGGGGAGAGTCATATTGGGGACCGCGTGCATTCACTCAGAGAAATCAATGATGGGATTGTGATTTGTAGGCATAGTCAACTCTAGTTTGGAAGAAGTACGAGAATCGTATATAGGAACGCTTACCTTCACGCAGAGAAAGCAACTATGGAGTGATGTTTGTATGCCTACTAAAATATAGTTTGGAGGAAGTTCGAGAGTCATATCTGGGAAGCTTACAGTCACTTAGAGAAAGCAACTCTCGGGGGGTGTTTCGTAGGCCTGCTAAACTCTATTTTCAATGAAGTGTTAGAATAATATATGGGAACTCAGTGAAAGCAACGTCGTGGTTGTGGTTCCTAGGCATACTAACCTGTAATTTGGAAGAAGCAAGAGAATCACATGTAGAGCCACTTACATTCCGGCACCGAAAACAACTATTGGGTGGTGTTTTGTAGGCTTGCAAAACTCTAGTTTGGACGAAGTTTGAGAGTCATATATAGGAAAGTTTACAGTCACGTAGAGAAAACAACTCTCTGGGTGTGGAATGTAGGCCTGCTAAACTCTATTTTGGTTGAAGTGTGAGAGTCATATATGGGAACGCTTACATTCACTCAGAGAAAACAACGTTTGGGTGGTGGTTTGTAGGGCATACTAAACTGTAGTTTGGAAGAAGTACGAGAGTCCTATATAGGAACACTTACATTCACGCAGAGAAAGCACTTATGGCGTCAGGTTTTGTAGGCATGCTAAACTGCAGTTTGGAAGAAGTTGGAGAACCTTATACAGGAATGATTACCATCACCTAGGGAAAGCAACTCTCGGGAGATTGTTTGTACACATGCTAAACTCTAATTTGGATGAAGTGTGAGAGTCAAACATGGGACCGCTTACATTCCCTCAGAGAAACAACATTGGGCTGGTTTTTGTAGGCATACTAAATAGTTTGGAAGAAGTACGAGAATGATATTTGGGAACGTTTACATTCACCCAGAGAAAGCAACTACGGGGTGGTGTTTTGTAAGCATGCTATAGTTTGGAAGAAGTTCTAAACCTGAACAGTCACTTAGAGAAAGCAACTCTTGGTGGGTGATTTTTAGGTCTGCTAAATTGTATTTTGAAAGAAGTACCAGAGTCATATATACTAATGCTTACATTCATGCAAAGAAAAAACTATGGGGTGATGTTTTGTGGGCATGTTAACCTGTAGTTTGGAAGAAGTTGGAGAGTCTTATTTAGGAAAGCTTACAGTCACCTAGAGAAAGCAACTCTCGGGAGATCCTTTCTTGGCCTGCTAAACTCTACTTTGGACCAATTGTGAGAGTCAAACATGGGAATGCTTTCATTCATTCAGAGAACGCAACGTTTGGGTGGTGGTTTGTAGGCATTCTAAACTGTATTTTGGAGGAAGTACGAGAGTCATATATATGAACGCTTACATTCAGGCAGAGAAAGCCACTCTGGGGTCGTATTTTGTTGGCATGCTAAACTGTGGTTTGGAAGAAGTTCAAGCGTCTTATATAGGAAAGATTACAGCGACACAGAGAAAACAACTCTCGGAAGTTTATTGGTAGGCCTGCTAAACTCTAATTTGGATGAAATGTGAGAACGCTTGCATTCATTGACTCAGAGAAAGAAACATTATCGTGATGGTTTGAAGGCATAATAACTGTCGTTGGGAAGAAGTAGGAGAGTCATATATATGAACGGTTACATTCACGCAGAGAAAGTAACTGTGGGGTGGCGCAGGTATGCATGTTAATCTGTAGTTTGGAGGAAGTGCGAGAGTCATATCTGGGGAAAATTACAGTCACTTAGAGAAAGGAACCATCTTGGGCTGGTTTGTAGATCTGCTAAATTCTATTTGGGAAACAGAGTGTGAGTCATATATGGGAACGCTTATGTTCACTCAGAGAAAGCAACCACGGTGTGGTGTTTTGTTGGCATGGTGTAGTTTGAAAGAAGTTGGAGATTCTTATATAGGAAAGTTTACAGTCACCTAGAGAAAGCAACTCACGGGGCATGGTTTGTAGGCCTGCTAAACTCTAATTTAGATGAAGTGAGAGAGGCATATATATGAACGCTTATATTGATGCAGAGAAAGTAACTATGGGGTGGTGTTTTGTAGGCATGCTAAAATATAATTTGGAAGAAGTTCGAAAGCAGACAGTCACTTAGAGAAAGCAACTCTCGGCAGTTCATTTTTCGGTCTGCTAAATTGTATTTTGAAAGAAGTACCAGAGTCATATATACAAACGCTTACATTCATGCAGAGAAAGCAACTGTGGGGTGGTGTTTTCTAGGCATGCTAAACTCTAGTTTGGACGAAGTTTGAGAATCACATATAAGAAAGCTTAGAGTCACTTAGAGAAAGCAAATCTCTGGTGTGGAATGTAGGCGTGCTAAACTCTATTTTGGTTTCAGAGTGAGAGTCATATATGGGAAGGCTTACATTCCCTCAGAGAAAGCAACGACGACGTGGTGGTTTGTAGGCATACTAAACTCTAGTTTGGAAGAAGTGGGAGAATGATATATGAGAACGCTTACATTCACGTAGAGAAAGCAATTATGGCGTGGCGTTTTTGTAGCCATGCTAATCTCTAGTTTGGAAGAAGTTAAGGAGTAATATATAGGAAAGGTTACACTCATAGAAACCAACTCTCGGGGGATGTTTTGTACACCTGCAAAACTCCAGTTTGGAAGAAGGGGGAGAGTCATATTGGGGACCGCGTGCATTCACTCAGAGAAATCAATGATGGGATTGTGATTTGTAGGCATAGTCAACTCTAGTTTGGAAGAAGTACGAGAATCGTATATAGGAACGCTTACCTTCACGCAGAGAAAGCAACTATGGAGTGATGTTTGTATGCCTACTAAAATATAGTTTGGAGGAAGTTCGAGAGTCATATCTGGGAAGCTTACAGTCACTTAGAGAAAGCAACTCTCGGGGGGTGTTTCGTAGGCCTGCTAAACTCTATTTTCAATGAAGTGTTAGAATAATATATGGGAACTCAGTGAAAGCAACGTCGTGGTTGTGGTTCCTAGGCATACTAACCTGTAATTTGGAAGAAGCAAGAGAATCACATGTAGAGCCACTTACATTCCGGCACCGAAAACAACTATTGGGTGGTGTTTTGTAGGCTTGCAAAACTCTAGTTTGGACGAAGTTTGAGAGTCATATATAGGAAAGTTTACAGTCACGTAGAGAAAACAACTCTCTGGGTGTGGAATGTAGGCCTGCTAAACTCTATTTTGGTTGAAGTGTGAGAGTCATATATGGGAACGCTTACATTCACTCAGAGAAAACAACGTTTGGGTGGTGGTTTGTAGGGCATACTAAACTGTAGTTTGGAAGAAGTACGAGAGTCCTATATAGGAACACTTACATTCACGCAGAGAAAGCACTTATGGCGTCAGGTTTTGTAGGCATGCTAAACTGCAGTTTGGAAGAAGTTGGAGAACCTTATACAGGAATGATTACCATCACCTAGGGAAAGCAACTCTCGGGAGATTGTTTGTACACATGCTAAACTCTAATTTGGATGAAGTGTGAGAGTCAAACATGGGACCGCTTACATTCCCTCAGAGAAACAACATTGGGCTGGTTTTTGTAGGCATACTAAATAGTTTGGAAGAAGTACGAGAATGATATTTGGGAACGTTTACATTCACCCAGAGAAAGCAACTACGGGGTGGTGTTTTGTAAGCATGCTATAGTTTGGAAGAAGTTCTAAACCTGAACAGTCACTTAGAGAAAGCAACTCTTGGTGGGTGATTTTTAGGTCTGCTAAATTGTATTTTGAAAGAAGTACCAGAGTCATATATACTAATGCTTACATTCATGCAAAGAAAAAACTATGGGGTGATGTTTTGTGGGCATGTTAACCTGTAGTTTGGAAGAAGTTGGAGAGTCTTATTTAGGAAAGCTTACAGTCACCTAGAGAAAGCAACTCTCGGGAGATCCTTTCTTGGCCTGCTAAACTCTACTTTGGACCAATTGTGAGAGTCAAACATGGGAATGCTTTCATTCATTCAGAGAACGCAACGTTTGGGTGGTGGTTTGTAGGCATTCTAAACTGTATTTTGGAGGAAGTACGAGAGTCATATATATGAACGCTTACATTCAGGCAGAGAAAGCCACTCTGGGGTCGTATTTTGTTGGCATGCTAAACTGTGGTTTGGAAGAAGTTCAAGCGTCTTATATAGGAAAGATTACAGCGACACAGAGAAAACAACTCTCGGAAGTTTATTGGTAGGCCTGCTAAACTCTAATTTGGATGAAATGTGAGAACGCTTGCATTCATTGACTCAGAGAAAGAAACATTATCGTGATGGTTTGAAGGCATAATAACTGTCGTTGGGAAGAAGTAGGAGAGTCATATATATGAACGGTTACATTCACGCAGAGAAAGTAACTGTGGGGTGGCGCAGGTATGCATGTTAATCTGTAGTTTGGAGGAAGTGCGAGAGTCATATCTGGGGAAAATTACAGTCACTTAGAGAAAGGAACCATCTTGGGCTGGTTTGTAGATCTGCTAAATTCTATTTGGGAAACAGAGTGTGAGTCATATATGGGAACGCTTATGTTCACTCAGAGAAAGCAACCACGGTGTGGTGTTTTGTTGGCATGGTGTAGTTTGAAAGAAGTTGGAGATTCTTATATAGGAAAGTTTACAGTCACCTAGAGAAAGCAACTCACGGGGCATGGTTTGTAGGCCTGCTAAACTCTAATTTAGATGAAGTGAGAGAGGCATATATATGAACGCTTATATTGATGCAGAGAAAGTAACTATGGGGTGGTGTTTTGTAGGCATGCTAAAATATAATTTGGAAGAAGTTCGAAAGCAGACAGTCACTTAGAGAAAGCAACTCTCGGCAGTTCATTTTTCGGTCTGCTAAATTGTATTTTGAAAGAAGTACCAGAGTCATATATACAAACGCTTACATTCATGCAGAGAAAGCAACTGTGGGGTGGTGTTTTCTAGGCATGCTAAACTCTAGTTTGGACGAAGTTTGAGAATCACATATAAGAAAGCTTAGAGTCACTTAGAGAAAGCAAATCTCTGGGTGTGGAATGTAGGCATGCTAAACTCTATTTTGGTTTCAGAGTGAGAGTCATATATGGGAAGGCTTACATTCACTCAGAGAAAGCTACGATGATGTGGTGGTTTGTAGGCATACTAAACTCTAGTTTGGAAGAAGTAGGAGAATGATATATGGGAACACTTACATTCATGCAGAGAAAGCAATTATGGGGTGTATTTTTTGTAGCCATGCTAATCTCTATTTTGCAAGAAGTTAAAGAGTAATATATAGGAAAGCGTACCGTCATTTATAGAAACCAACTTTCGGGGGATGGTTTGTAGGCCTGCAAAACTCTACTTTGGAAGAAGGGGGAGAGTCATTTTGGGGACTGCGTACATTCACTCAGAGAAATCAACGATGGGGTTGTGGTTTGTAGGCATACTAAACTCTAGTTTGGAAGAAGTACGAGAATCATATATAGGAAGGCTTACATTCATGCAGAGAAAGCAACTATGGAGTGATGTTTGTATGCCTACTAAACTATAGTTTGGGGGATGTTCGAGAGTCATATCTGGGATGCTTACAGTCATTTAGAGAAAGCAACTCTTGGGGGGGTGGTTCGTAGGCCTGCTAAACTCTATTTTCAATGAAGTGTTAGAATCATATACAGGAACGCTTACATTCACTCAGAGAAAGCAACGTTGGGGTGGCCGTTTTTGAGCATACTGAACTCTACTTTGGAAGAGGTACGAGAGACATATACAGGAACGCTTTCATTAACACAGAGAAAGCAAATACGGGGTGCTGTAGTGCAGGCATGCTAAACTATAGATTGGAAGAAGTTCGAAAGCTGACAGTCATTTACAGAAAGCAACTCTTGGCGGGTGATTTTTAGGTCTGCTAAATTGTATTTTGAAAGACGTACCAGAGTCATATAGACAAACGCTTACATTCATGCAGAGAAAGAAACTATGGGGTGATGTGTTGTGGGGATGCTAAACTGCAGTTTGGAAGGAGTTCGAGAGTGTTATATAGGATAACTTACAGTCACCTAGAGAAAGCAACACTCGGGACAGGTTTGCAAGCCTGTAAACACTAATTAGCAGCAATTGTGAGAGTCAAACATGGGAACGCTTACATTCACTCAGAGAACACAACGTTTGGGTGGTGATTTGTAGGCATCATAACTGTAGTTTGGAAGAAGTAGGAGAGTCATATATATGAACGGTTACATTCACGCAGAGAAAGCAACTGTTGGGTGGCGTATGTACGCATGTTAATGTATACTTTGGAGGAAGTTCGAGAGTCCTATCTGGGGAAAATTGCAGTCACTTAGAGAAAGCAACCATCGGGGACCGTTTTGTAGATCTGCTAAATTCTATTTTGGAAGAAGAGAGAAAGTCATATGTGGGAACGCTTATGTTCACTCAGAGAAATCAACGATGGGGCAGTGTTTCGTTGGCATGCTAAACTGAAGTTTGGAAGAAGTTCGCGAGTCTTATATAAGAAAGCTTACAGTCACCTAGAGAAAGTAACTCTCGACAGATTGTTTCTAAGCATGCTAAACTCTAATTTGCATCAATTGTGAGAGTCAAACATGGGAACGCTTACATTCACTCAGAGAACGCAACGTTTGGGTGGTGGTTTGTAAGCATTCTAAACTGTATTTTGGAGGAAGTAGGAGAGTCATATATACGAATGCTTACATTCACACAGAGAAAGCAACTCTGGGGTCGTATTTTGTTGGCATGCTAAACTGTGGTTTGGAAGAAGTTCGAGAGCCTTATATAGGAAAGATTACACTGACACAGAGAAAACAACTCTCTGTAGTTTGTTGGTAGGTCTGCTAAACTGTAATTTGGATGAAGTGTGAGAACGCTTGCATTCACTCAGAGAAAGAACTTTGTCGTGGTGGTTTGTAGGAATAACAACTGTAGTTCGAAGAAGTAGGAGAGTCATATATGAACGGTTACATTCACGCAGAGAAAGCAATTGTGGGGTGGTGTATGTAATCATCATAATCTGTAGTTTGGAGGAAGTTCGAGAGTCATATCTGGGGAAAATTAGAGTCACTTAGAGAAAGGAACCATCGGGGGCTGGTGTGTAGGTCTGTTAAATTCTATTTTGGAAAAAGAGTGAGAGTCATATATGGGAACGCTTATGTTCACACAGAGAAATCAACGATGGGGCGCTGTATTGTTGGCATGCCAAACTGTAGTTTGGAAGAAGTTCGAGAGTCTTATATAGGAAAGTTTACAGTCACCTAGAGAAAGCAACTCACAGGAAGTGGTTTGTAGGCCGCTAAACTCTAATTTGGATGAAGTGAAAGAGGCATACATGGATACGCTTCATTCACTCAGAGAAAGGTAAATTGTGGTGCCGGTTTTTAGGTATACTAAACTCCAGTTTGGAAGAAGTACGAGAGACATATATATGAACGCTTATATGGACGCAGAGAAAGCAACTATGGGGTGGTGTTTTGTTGGCATGCTAAAATATAGTTTGGAAGAAGTTCGAAAGCAGACAGTCAGAGAAAGCAACTCTTGGCGGTAGATTTTTAGGACTGCTAAATTGTATTTTGAAAGAAGTACCAGTGTCATATATACAAACGCTTACATTCATGCAGAGAAAGCAACTGTGGGGTGGTGTTTTCTAGGCGTGCTAAACTCTAGTTTGGACGAAGTTTCAGAATCACATATAAGAAAGCTTAGAGTCTCTTAGGGAATGCAAATTTCTGGTTGTGGAATGTAGGCGTGCTAAATTCTATTTTGGTTTAAGATTGAGAGTCATATATGGAAAGGGTTACATTCACTCAGAGAAAGCAACGCTGATGTGGTGGTTTGTAGGCATACTAAACTCTAGTTTGGAAGAAGTAGGAAAATGATATTTGGGAATGCTTACATTCATGCAGAGAAAGCAATTATGGGGTGGGTTTTTGTACCCATGCTAATCTCTAGTTTGGAAGAAGTTATATAGGAAAGCGTACAGTCATTTATGGAAACCAACTTTCGGGGGATGGACGGTAGGCCTGCAAAACTCTACTTTGGAAGAAGTGAGAGAGTCATATTGGGGACCACGTACATTGACTCAGAGAAATCAAGGATGGGCTTGTGTTTTGTAGGCATACTAAACTCTAGTTTGGAGGAAGTACGAGAATCATATATAGGAACGCTTACATTCATGCAGAGAAAGCAACTATGGAGTGATGTTTTTATGCCTACTAAACTACAGTTTGGAGGAAGTTTAGAATCTTATATAGCAAAGCTTACAGTCACCTAGAGAGAGCAACTCTCGGGAGATGGTTTCTAAGCCTGCTAATTTGCACCAACTGTTAAAGTCAAATATGGGAAGGTTTACATCCACTCAGAACGCAAGGTTTGGGTTGTAGTTTGTGGCCATAATAACTGTAGTTCGGAAGAAGTAGGAAAGTCATATATATGAACGGTTACATTCACGCAGAGAAAGCAACTATGGAGTGATGTTTGTATGCCTACTAAACTATAGTTTGGAGGATGTAACTCTTGGGGGGTGGTTCGTAGGCCTGTTAAACTCTATTTTCAATGAAGTGTTAAAATCATATACAGGAACGCTTACATTCACTCAGAGAAAGCAACGTTGGGGTGGCCGTTTTTGAGCATACTAAACTCTACTTTGGAAGAGGTACGAGAGACATAAATACGAACGCTTACATTAACACAGAGAAAGCAAATACGGGGTGCTGTAGTGCAGGCATGCTAAACTATAGATTGGAAGAAGTTCGAAAGCTGACAGTCACTTAGAGAAAGCAACTCTTGGCGGGTGATTTTTTCAGTCTGCTAAATTGTATTTTCAAAGACGTGTCAGAGTCTTATATACAAACGCTTACATTCATGCGTAGAAAGAAAATATGGGGTGATGTGTTGTGGGGATGCTAAACTGCAGTTTGGAAGGAGTTCGAGAGTGTTATTTGGATAGCTTACAGTCACCTAGAGAAAGCAACACTCAGGAGAGCTTTGCAAGCCTGCTAAACTCTAACTAGCAGCAATTGTGAGAGTCAAACATTGGAACGCTTACATTCACTCAGAGAACACAACGTTTGGGTGGTGGTTTGTAGGCATAATAACTGTAGTTCAGAAGAAGTAGGAGAGTCATATATATGAACGGTTACATTCACGCAGAGAAAGCAACTGTTGGGTGGCGTGTGTATGCATGCTAATCTGTAGTTTGGAGGAAGTGCGAGAGTCATATCTGGGGAAAATTACAGTCACCTAGAGAAAGCAACTCTCGGGACATTGTTTCTAAGCATGCTAAATTCTAATTTGCATCAATTGTGAGAGTCAAACATGGGAACGCTTACATTCACTCAGAGAACGCAACGTTTGGGTGGTGGTTTTTAAGCATTCTAAACTGTATTTTGGAGGAAGTAGGAGACTCATATATACGAATGCTTACATTCACGCAGAGAAAGCAACTCTGGGGTCGTATTTTGTTGGCATGCTAAACTGTGGTTTGGAAGAAGTTCGAGAGCCTTACATAAGAAAGATTACAGTGACACAGAGAAAAACCACTCTCTGTAGTTTGTTGGTAGGTCTGCTAAACTGTAATTTGGATGAAGTGTGAGAATGCTTGCATTCACTCAGAGAAAGAACGTTGTCGTGATGGTTTGTAGGAATAAATGCTGTAGTTTAAAAGAAGGAGAGTCATATATGAACGGTTACATTCACGCAGAGAAAGCAACTGTGGGGTGGCCTATGTAATCATCATAATCTATAGTTTGGAGAAAGTTCGAGAGTCATATGTGGGAAAAATTAGAGTCACGTAGAGAATTGGAACCATCGGGTGTTGTGTAGGTCTGCTAAATTCTATTTTGGAAAAAGAGTGAGAGTCATATATGGGAACGCTTATGTTCACTCAGAGAAATCAATGATGGGGCGCTGTATTGTTGGCATGCTAAACTGTAGTTTGGAAGAAGTTCGAGAGTCTTATATAGGAAAGTTTACAGTCACCTAGAGAATGCAACTCACAGGAGGTGGTTTGTGGGCCACTAAACTCTAATTTGGATGAAGTGAAAGAGGCATACATGGATACGCTTCATTCACTCAGAGAAAGGTAAATTGTGGTGCCGGTTTTTAGGTATACTAAACTCCAGTTTGGAAGAAGTACGAGAGTCATATATATGAACGCTTATATGGACGCAGAGAAAGCAACTATGGGGTGGTGTTTTGTAGGCATGCTAAAATATAATTTGGAAGAAGTTCGAAAGCTGACAGTGACTTAGAGTATGCAACTCTTGGCGGTTGATTTTGAGGTCTGCTAAATTGTATTTTGAAAGAAGTACCAGAGTCATATATAAAATCTCTTACATTTATGCTGAGAAAAACTATGTGGTGATGTTTTGTTGGCGTGCTGAAATGTAGTTTCGAAGAAGTTCGACAGTCTTTTATAGGAAACCTTACAGTCCCCTAGAGGAAGCAACTTTCGAGAGATAGTTTGTAAGCCTGCTAAACTGTACTTTGCATCATTTGGAACAGTCATACTTGGGAACGCTAACATTCTCTCAGAGAACTTAACTTTTGGGTGGTTGTTTGTAAGCATACTAAACGGTATTTTGGAAGTAGCAGAGTCATATATATGAGCGCTTACATTCACCCAGAGAGGGCCACTATGGGGTGGTGTTTTGTAGGCCTGCTAAAATATAATTTGGAAGAAGTTCGAAAGCTGACAGTGACTTAGAGAAGGCAACTCTCGGCGGTTGATTTAGAGGTCTGCTAAATTGTATTTTGAAAGAAGTACCAGAGTCATATATAAAATCACTTATATTTATGCTGAGAAAGAAACTATGTGGTGATGTTTTGTTGGCGTGCTGAAATGTAGTTTCGAAGAAGTTCGACAGTCTTTTATAGGAAAGCTTACAGTCCCCCAGAGGAAGCAACTTTCGAGAGATAGTTTGTAAGCCTGCTAAACTCTACTTTGCATCATTTGGAACAGTCATACTTGGGAACGCTAACATTCTCTCAGAGAACGCAACGTTTGGTTGGTTGTTTGTAAGCATACTAAACTGTATTTTGGAAGAAGTAGCAGAGTCATATATACAAGTGCTTACATTCACGCAGAGAGGGCAACTATGGGGTGGTGTTTTGTAGGCATGCAAATCTCTAGTTGCGAAGAAGTTAAGAGTAATAGGAAAGCTTACAGTCTCATAGAGAAAGCAACCCTTGGGGGCCGGTTTGTAGTTCTGCTAAATTCTATTTTGGATGAAGTGTGAATCATAAACGGGAACGCTAACATTCACTCAGAGAAAGCAGGGTTGCGGTGGTGGTTTTTAGTCACACTAAACTGGAGTTTGGAGGAAGTACGAGAATAAAAGAATGCTTACATTCACTCAGAAAAAGCAACGTTGGGGAGGTGGTTGGTAGGTGTACTATACTTTGGAAGAAGTACGAGCGTGATGCATAGGAACGCTTACATTCACGCAAACTATGGGGTGGCCTTTTGTTGGCATGCTAAACTATGTTCCAAAGTCATATATAGGAAAGCTTATAGTGAGAGAAAGCAACTCTCAGGCGGTGTTTTGTAGGTCCGGTAAATTGCATTTTGAAAGCAGTCCGAGATTCATATAAGGGAAAGCCTATATCCACTCAGAGAAAGCAATGTTGGGCTGGTGGTTTGTAGGCATACTAAACTGTATTTTGGAACTCGTATGTATGACTCTCACACTTGATCCAAATTAGAGTTCACCAGGCCTATAAACCACATCCTGAAAGTTGCTTTCTCTAGGTGAATGTAAGCTTTCCTATATAAAACTCTTGAACTTCTTCCAAACTACAGTTTAGCATGCCAACAATACACCACCGGATCGTTGCTTTCTCTGAGTGAACATAAGCATTCCCTTATATGAATCTCTTTTTCCAAAATAGAATTTAGCAGACCTACAAACCAGTCCCCGATGGTTGATTTAGCTATGTGACTGTAATTTTCCCTAGATATGACTCTCGAATTTCCTCCAAACTATAGATTAGCACGCGTACATATGGTACCCAACAGTTGCTTTCTCTGCGTGAATGTAACCGTTCATATATATGACTTTCCTACTTTTTCCGAACTACAGTTATTATGGCCACAAACCACAACCCAAACGTTGCGTTCTGAGTGGATGTAAACCTTCCCATGTTTGACTTTAACAATCGGTGCAAATTAGTTTAGCAGGCTTAGAAACCATCTCCCGAGAGTTGCTTTCTCTAGGTGACTGTAAGCTTTCCTATATAAGACTCTCGAACTTCTTAGGAGTTTTGTGGGCAGTTTAGCATGCCCACAAAACATCACCCCATAGTTTCTTTCTCTGCATGAATGTAACCGTTTGTAACTATGATTCTGGTACTTATTTCAAAACACAATTTAGCAGACCTAAAAATCACACGCAGAGAGTTTCTTTCTCTAAGTGACAGCTTTCGAACTTCTTCCAAACTACAGTTTAGCATGCCTAAAAACACGAACCCATAGTGGCTTTCAGTGCCTGAATGTAAGCGGTTCTATATGTGATTCTTTTGCTTCTTCCAAATTACAGGTTAGTATACATACAAACCACCACCCCAACGTTGCTTTCTCTGAGTGAATGTAAGCGTTCCTGTATATGATTCTAACACTTCATTGAAAATAGAGTTTAGCAGGCCTACGAACCACCCCCAGAGAGTTGCTTTCTCTAAATGACTGTAAGCTTCCCAGATATGACTCTCGAACATCCTCCAAACTATAGTTTAGTAGGCATACAAACATCACTCCATAGTTGCTTTCTCTGCATGAATGTAAGCGTTCCTATATATGATTCTCGTACTTCCTCCAAACTAGAGTTTAGTATGCCTACAAAACACAACCCCATCCTTGATTTCTCTGAGTCAATGTACGTGGTCCCCAATATGACTCTCCCCCTTCTTCCAAAGTAGAGTTTTGCAGGCCTACCATCCATCCCCCGTAAATTGGTTTCTATAAATGAGTGTACGCTTTCCTATATAACTTCTTCCAAACTAGAGATTAGCATGGGTGCAAAAAATCCACCGCATAATTGCTTTCTCTGCATGAATGTAAGCGTTCCCATATATCATTCTCCTACTTCTTCCAAACTAGAGTTTAGTATGCCTACAAACCACCACACCATCGTTGCTTTCTCTGAGTGAATGTAATCCTTTCCATATATGACGCTCAGTCTTAAACCACGATAGAGTTTAGCACGCCTACATTCCACAACCAGAGATTTGCTTTCTCTAAGTGACTCTAAGCTTTCTTATATGTGATTCTCAAACTTCGTCCAAACTAGATTTTAGCATGCCTACAATACACCACCCCACAGATGCTTTCTCTGCATGAATGTAAGCGTTCTTATATATGACACTGGTACTTCTTTCAAAATACAATTTAGCAGACCTAAAAATCCACCGCCAAGAGTTGCTTTCTCTAAGTGACTGTCTGCTTTCGAACTTCTTCCAAATTATATTTTAGCATGCCTACAAAACACCACCCCATAGTTGCTTTCTCTGCGCCCATATAAGCGTTCATATATATGACTCTCGTACTTCTTCCAAACTGGAGTTTAGTATACCTAAAAACCGCCACTCCAACTTACCTTTCTCTGAGTGAATGAAGCATATCCATGTATGCCTCTTTCACTTCATCCAAATTAGAGTTTAGCGGCCTACAAACCACCTCCTGTGAGTTGCTTTCTCTAGGTGACTGTAAACTTTCCTATATAAGACTCTCGAACTTCTTCCAAACTACAGTTTGGCATGCCAACAATACAGCGCCCCATCATTGATTTCTCTGAGTGAACATAAGCGTTCCCATATATGACTCTCACTCTTTTTCCAAAATAGAATTTAGCAGACCTACACACCAGCCCAAGATGGTTCCTTTCTCTACGTGACTCTAATTTTCCCCAGATATGACTCTCGAACTTCCTCCAAACTACAGATTATGATGATTACATACACCACCCCACAATTGCTTTCTCTGCGTGAATGTAACCGTTCATATATGACTCTCCTACTTCTTCGAACTACAGTTGTTATTCCTACAAACCACCACGACAAAGTTCTTTCTCTGAGTGAATGCAAGCGTTCTCACACTTCATCCAAATTACAGTTTAGCAGACCTACCAACAAACTACAGAGAGTTGTTTTCTCTGTGTCAGTGTAATCTTTCCTATATAAGGCTCTCGAACTTCTTCCAAACCACAGTTTAGCATGCCAACAAAATACGACCCCAGAGTTGCTTTCTCTGCGTGAATGTAAGCATTCGTATATATGACTCTCCTACTTCCTCCAAAATACAGTTTAGAATGCTTACAAACCACCACCCAAACGTTGCGTTCTCTGAGTGAATGTAAGCGTTCCCATGTTTGACTCTCACAATTGATGCAAATTAGAGTTTAGCATGCTTAGAAACAATCTGCCGAGAGTTACTTTCTCTAGGTGACTGTAAGCTTTCTTATATAAGACTCGCGAACTTCTTCCAAACTACAGTTTAGCATGCCAATGAAACACTGCCCCATCGTTGATTTCTCTGAGTGAACATAAGCGTTCCCACATATGACTTTCTCTCTTCTTCCAAAATAGAATTTAGCAGATCTACAAAACGGCCCCCGATGGTTGCTTTCTCTAAGTGACTGCAATTTTTCCCAGATAAGACTCCCGAACTTCCTCCAAAGTATACATTAACATGCGTACATACGCCACCCATCAGTTGCTTTCTCTGCGTGAATGTAACCGTTCATATATATGACTCTCCTACTTCTTCCAAACTACAGTTATGATGCCTACAAATCACCACCCAAACGTTGTGTTCTCTGAGTGAATGTAAGCGTTCCCATGTTTGACTCTCACAATTGCTGCTAATTAGTGTTTACAGGCTTGCAAAGCTGTCCCGAGTGTTGCTTTCTCTAGGTGACTGTAAGTTATCCTATATAACACTCTCGAAATCCTTCCAAACTGCAGTTTAGCATGCCAACAACACATCACCCCATAGTTTCTTTCTCTGCATGAATGTAAGCGTTTGTCTATATGACTCTGGTACGTCTTTCAAAATACAATTTAGCAGACCTAAAAATCACCCGCCAACAGTTGCTTTCTGTAAATGACTGTCAGCTTTCGAACTTCTTCCAATCTATAGTTTAGCATGCCTGCACTACAGCACCCCATATTTGCTTTCTCTGTGTTAATGTAAGCGTTCCTATATATGTCTCTCGTACCTCTACCAAAGTAGAGTTCAGTATGCTCAAAAACGGCCACCCCAACGTTGCTTTCTCTGAGTGAATGTAAGCGTTCCTGTATATGATTCTAACACTTCATTGAAAATAGAGTTTAGCAGGCCTACGAACCACCCCCCCAAGAGTTGCTTTCTCTAAATGACTGTAAACTTCCCAGATATGACTCTCGAACATCCCCCAAACTATAGTTTAGTAGGCATACAAACATCACTCCATAGTTGCTTTCTCGGCATGAATGTAAGCGTTCCTATATATGATTCTCGTCCTTCTTCCAAACTAGAGTTTAGTATGCCTACAAACCACAACCCCATCGTTGACTTCTCTGAGTGAATGTACGCAGTCCCCAATATGACTCTCCCTCTTCTTCCAAAGTAGAGTTTTGCAGGCCTACAAACCATCCCCCGAAAGTTGGTTTCTATAAATGACGGTACGTTTTCCTATATATTACTCTTTAACTTCTTGCAAAATAGAGATTAGCATGGCTACAAAAAATCCACCCCATAATTGCTTTCTCTGCATGAATGTAAGTGTTCCCATATATCATTCTCCTACTTCTTCCAAACTAGAGTTTAGTATGCCTACAAACCACCACATCATCGTAGCTTTCTCTGAGTGAATGTAAGCCTTCCCATATATGACTCTCACTCTGAAACCAAAATAGAGTTTAGCACGCCTACATTCCACACCCAGAGATTTGCTTTCTCTAAGTGACTCTAAGCTTTCTTATATGTGATTCTCAAACTTCGTCCAAACTAGAGTTTAGCATGCCTAGAAAACACCACCCCACAGTTGCTTTCTCTGCATGAATGTAAGCGTTTGTATATATGACTCTGGTATTTCTTTCAAAATACAATTTAGCAGACCGAAAAATGAACCGCCGAGAGTTGCTTTCTCTAAGTCACTGTCTGCTTTCGAACTTCTTCCAAATTATATTTTAGCATGCCTACAAAACACCACCCCATAGTTACTTTCTCTGCATCAATATAAGCGTTCATATATATGCCTCTCTCACTTCATCTAAATTAGAGTTTAGCAGGCCTACAAACCACACCCCGTGAGTTGCTTTCTCTAGGTGACTGTAAACTTTCCTATATAAGAATCTCCAACTTCTTTCAAACTACAGCATGCCAACAAAACACCACACCGTGGTTGCTTTCTCTGAGTGAACATAAGCGTTCCCATATATGACTCACACTCTGTTTCCCAAATAGAATTTAGCAGATCTACAAACCAGCCCAAGATGGTTCCTTTCTCTAAGTGACTGTAATTTTCCCCAGATATGACTCTTGCACTTCCTCCAAACTACAGATTAACATGCATACCTGCGCCACCCCACAGTTGCTTTCTCTGCGTGAATGTAACCGTTCATATATATGACTCTCCTACTTCTTCCCAACGACAGTTATTATGCCTTCAAACCATCACGATAATGTTTCTTTCTCTGAGTCAATGAATGCAAGCGTTCTCACATTTCATCCAAATTAGAGTTTAGCAGGCCTACCAATAAACTTCCGAGAGCTGTTTTCTCTGTGTCGCTGTAATCTTTCCTATATAAGACTCTCGAACTTCTTCCAAACCACAGTTTAGCATGCCAACAAAATACGACCCCAGAGTTGCTGTCTATGCCTGAATGTAAGCCTTCAGATATATGACTCTCGTACTTCCTCCAAAATACAGTTTAGAATGCCTACAAACCACCACCCAAACGTTGCGTTCTCTGAATGAATGAAAGCATTCCCATGTTTGACTCTCACAATTGATGCAAAGTAGAGTTTAGCAGGCCAAGAAAGGATCTCCCGAGAGTTGCTTTCTCTAGGTGACTGTAAGCTTTCCTAAATAAGACTCTCCAACTTCTTCCAAACTACAGGTTAACATGCCCACAAAACATCACCCCATAGTTTTTTCTTTGCATGAATGTAAGCATTAGTATATATGACTCTGGTACTTCTTTCGAAATACAATTTAGCAGACCTAAAAATCACCCACCAAGAGTTGCTTTCTCTAAGTGACTGTTCAGGTTTAGAACTTCTTCCAAACTATAGCATGCTTACAAAACACCACCCCGTAGTTGCTTTCTCTGTGTGAATGTATGCGTTCCCAAATATCATTCTCGTACTTCTTCCAAACTAATTAGTATGCCTACAAAAACCAGCCCAATGTTGTTTCTCTGAGGGAATGTAAGCGGTCCCATGTTTGACTCTCACACTTCATCCAAATTAGAGCTTAGCATGTGTACAAACAATCTCCCGAGAGTTGCTTTCCCTAGGTGATGGTAATCATTCCTGTATAAGGTTCTCCAACTTCTTCCAAACTGCAGTTTAGCATGCCTACAAAACCTGACGCCATAAGTGCTTTCTCTGCGTGAATGTAAGTGTTCCTATATAGGACTCTCGTACTTCTTCCAAACTACAGTTTAGTATGCACTACAAACCACCACCCAAACGTTGTTTTCTCTGAGTGAATGTAAGCGTTCCCATATATGACTCTCACACTTCAACCAAAATAGAGTTTAGCAGGCCTACATTCCACACCCAGAGATTTGCTTTCTCTAAGTGACTGTAAGCTTTCTTATATGTGATTCTCAAACTTCGTCCAAACTAGAGTTTAGCATGCCTATAAAACACCACCCCATAGTTACTTTCAGTGCGTCAAAATGTATGTGTTCCTATATGTGATTCTCGTGCTTCTTCCAAACTGCAGTTTAGTAAGCCTACAAACAACCCCATCGTTGCTTTCTCTGAGGGAATGTAAGCGTTCTCATATATGACTCTCACACTTCAACCAAAACAGGGTTTTGCAGGCCTACAAACCACCCGCCAAGACTTGCTTTTTCAAAGTGGCTGTTACCTTTCCTATATAGGACTCTGGAACTTCTCCCAAGCTAGACTTTAACATGTCTACCTGACACTACTCCGTAGTTGCTCTCGGTGTGTGAATGTAAGCGTTCCTATATATGAGTCTTGTACTTCTTCCTAACTAGCATCTGGCATGCCAAAATAACACTCCCCCATAGTTGCTTTCTTTGAGTCAATGTAAACATTCCTATATATGTCTCTCGCACTTCTTCCAAACTTGAGTTATGTCTACAAACCAATCCCCGACAGCTGTTTTCTCTGAACGAATTTAAGCGTTCCTATATAGGACTATGGCACTTCCTCCAAACTAGAGTTTAGCAAGCCTACACTCCACCCCCGTTCATTGCTTTCTCTAAGTTACTGTAAGCTTTCCTATACATGGCTCTCGAAATTTTCCAAACTAGAGTTAGCATGCCTACTATACACCTACACATAATTGCTTTGTCTGAGTGAATATAAGCCTTCCTATATATGACTGTCGCACTTTTTCCAAATTAGAGTGTAGCCAGCCTGGAAAGCACCCCTTATAGTTGCTTTCATTGAGTGAATGTTAACATTCCTATGTATGACTCTCGCAACTTTTCCAATCTAAGATTTTAGCAATGCCACAAATCCCCCGCCGAGAGTTCCTATACATAACTGTCCTCTTTTTCCAAGCTAGAGTTTAGGAAGCCTAGAAACCGTCCCCCCGTAGACGCTTTATGTGAATGTAAGCGTTCCTATATATGACTCTCGCCTTCCTCCAAACTAGAGCTTAGCAAGCCTACAAACCAACTCCCTATAATTGCTTTCTCTGAATGAATGATATTGTTCCTATATAAGACTCTCAAACTTCTTCCAAACCAGAGTTTAACAAGCCAAAAAAGCACCCCCCATAGATGCTTCCTCTAACTCAAAGCTAATATTCCTATATATGATTCAGCTTCTTCATCCAAACTAGAGTAAGGCAAGCCTACAAATCACACACCAATAGTTGCTTTCTATCAGTAAATGTAAGCATCCCTATATATGACTATAGCAATTCTTCCAAACTGGAGTTTAGCAAGCCTCCAGACCCCCGGACCCCACTCCATAGTACCCTGGGCATTGGAGCCTGCCTGTCATGCAGGACATAGGGGCGGACCCTCATCTCAGAGACGGCATTGGTGGATTGTAGGCTTTTTTAAGTTTTTGAATTGAAGAAGTCTGAGAATTGGAATTGGGTTTAGGGTAAGGTTAGGTGTTAGGGACTAGGATTAGGTTTAGGGGTTAGGGTTTTAGGTTAGAATTAGGGTTAGGATTACTGTTAGGGTTAGAGATTAGGATTATGTTTAGTGGTTGGGTTTAGGTTTACGGTGAGAGGCAAGAGTAAGGGTCAGGGATTAGGGTTACTGTTAGGAGTTAGATTCAGGGCTTACTAAGGGTTTGGTTTAGTGATAGGGTTAGGGCTTACGTTTAACGGTGTGTGTTAGGGCACGGGCCCTGTCTAACGTACGGGGCACTGTGGATGTGGAGCAAGGCTGCGTCCCCACTTCATCGTACCCTGGGTGTTGGGCTTCAACTGTCAGGCAGGACAAAGGCAGAGGCTCATCTCACGCATGGTTAGGATTAAGGTTTAAGTTTAGGGTCAGGGTTGAGGGTTAGGGTGAGGGTTAACAGTTAGAGTTAGGGTAAGGGGGTTAGGGATAGGGTTAGGGTTAAGGGTTAGGTTTATGGTTCAGGTTTAAGGTTAGCATTAGAGGGTAGGGTTAGTGTAACTGTAGGTCAGTGTTGGGGTTAAATCTCTAGGCATTAGGGTAAAGGTTAGTGTTATGGTTAAGAGTTAGGGTTAGGGTTAGTGTTGGTAGGGTTAAGGTTAGGGTTGGCGTTTCAGAATTAGGGATTAGGTGTTATGGTTATGGCTAGGAGTTAGGGTTAGAATTACGGTATAGGCTTGTTCTCAGGGTGTCATGCATTAACGTTAAGATAAGGGGTTGAACTTAGGGTTACGGTGAGGTTTACGTGTTGAGGTGAGCAGTAGGATCAGGGTTAGGTGTTATGTTCTGGGTTAGGATTATGGGTGACGGGTAGGGTTTATGCTTAGGGCATGGGCCCTGTATGCACTAGGAGGCGAAGTTAGGAGTCTGTGATGGTCGCTGAGAACACACTCTATCCCACGCAGTGTATGGGCCTCTCGGTTTCATGCCGGACACTGTGGCAGAGCCGGCTTTCATGCATGGCTTAGTAGGATTGTAGGCTTTCAAAACTCTGAGAAAACAAGAAGTCTGAGAATTAGATTTAGGGTTAAAATTACGGCACGGTTTAGGGATGAAGATTAGTGATAGGGTGAGGGCTTAGGGTTAGGGTTAGGGTTGTGGTAGGGTGAAAGTTAGGGTTTTCATTTTAGAAATAGGGATGAGGTGTTATGGTTATGACTATGGTTTAGGATTAGAATTATGGGATAGGGCTTCTTCTCAGGGTGTTATGCATTAACGTTAATTTAAGGGGATAAGTTAGCATTACGGGGAGGTTTATGGTTTACGTTTAGGAATAGGATCATGGTTAGGTGTTATGTTCACGGTGAGGGTTATCTGTTAGGGGCAGTGATTATACTTAGCGTACAGGCCCTGTCTGCACTGGGCGGCGGGCGGGGGTTAGGGGGATAGGATTGTCCCCGGGAACACACTCTATTGAACGCTGGGTGTGGATTCCTGGGTTTCATGCAGGACACAGTGGCAGAGCACCCTTTAACTCATGGCATGGGAGGATTGTAGGCTTTCTAAACTCTGAGAAAGCAAGAAGTCTGAGAATTAGATTTAGGGGTAGGATTATGGTAATGTTTAGGGATGAAGATTAGTGTTAGGGTGGAGTCTTAGGGTTAGGTGTTAGGGTTAAATGTTAGTGTTAGGTTTAACAGTTACAGTTAGGTTTACGTTTAAGATTCAGGGTTAGGGTTAAGGTTTGGGTTTAGCGTTTGGCACAGGGTTAGGCTTCAGTATTAGCCTTATGGATAAGGATTACGAGTAGGGTTAGGGTTAAGGGTTAGTGTCAGGGTTAATGGTAAGTTTCAAGATTGAGGGTTAGGGTTGCGGTTAGAGTTAGGTTTAGCGTTAGGGGTTACGGTTAGGCTTAGGGTTAAAGGATAGTATTATGGTTAAGTGTTGGGCTTAGGGTTAGGGTTTAGTGTTAGCGTTATCATTAAGGATTAGGGTTAGGGTCAGGGTTAAATGCTTGGGTGCGGGTAATGGTTAGGGTCAGGGTTAAGGTTTACGGATAGCGTTAGTGTTAAGGGTTATGGGTAGGTTTAGGGTTCAGGGTTAGAGTTAGCATTAGGGCTTAAGGTTAGGATTAGGCGGTAGGTTAGATTTAGGGTTAGATCTAAGCGTTAGGGTAAGGGCTAGGGTTAGGGTTAAGAGATAGGGTTAGGTTTAATGCTTAGGATTAGAGTTAGGGTTTGGGGTTAAAGTAAGTGTTAGGGGTTAGGTTTAAGGATCAAAGGTTAGGGTTGTTTTTAGCTGTAGTGTTAGGGTTAGGGAAAAGGGATCCCATTAGCATTAAGGGTCTTCCTTACTGTAGGGTTAAGGGTTAGGCTTAGAGTTAAAGGTTAAGGTTAGGGTCAGTGTTAAGATTTAGGGTGAGGGTTAACGGTTAGGGTAAAGGTTAAGCGTTAGGGTTAGGGATTAGCGATTAGGGATTTTGGTTAGTGTTAGGGTTAGAGGTTAGGAGTTCGTGTTTTATGAAGGGGTATGGTTAGAATTGGAACTGGGGTTAGAGTTAGGGTGAGGTATAGGGGTTAGGTTTAGGGGTTAGTTTTAGGGTAAAAGGATAGGATTAGGGTTATGGGTTGGGCTTAGGTTTAGGGTTAAAATTTACTGCTAGGGTTAGGGATAGGGTTCAGGGTTAGCTTTAGGGGTTCTGGTTAGGGTTAGGTGTTAGGTTAGTGTCAGGGTTAGGTCTAGTCGTGAGGGTAAGGTTTAGGGTTAGCTTTAAGAGCTAGGGTTACGTTTAATGGTTAGGATTAGGATTAGGGTTAAGGGTTAGCGTAAGGCTTAGGGGTTTGGGTGAAGGGTTAGGGTTTTTGTTAGGCATAGCGTTGGGGTTAGAAGTAAGGGTTACTGTCAGTGTTAGGGTTGTAGGTAGGGTTCCAGTTAGGGTTAGCGGTTTAGAATTAGGGTTAGGGATTAGATGTTCCAGTGATGACTAGGAGATAGGGTTAGAATTATGGGATAGGGGTTGTTCTCAGGAAATGGGTTATGCATTAACGTTAGGATAAGAGGTTAAAGTTAGGCGCACGGTGAGGTTTACGTGTTAAGGGGAGAAATAGGAACAGGGTTGGGTGTTATGTTCAGGGTTAGGGTTATCTGTTAAAGGTATTGTTTATGCTTAGCGCACGGGCCCTGTCTGCATTAGGTGGGCGGGGGGAGTTTAGGGGGCTGGGATTGTACCCGGGAACCCACTCTATCATACTCTGGGTATGGGCCCGTAGGTTTCATGCAGGACACAGTGGTAGAGCCTCCTTTCATGCATGGCATGGGAGGATTGCAGGCTTTCTAAACTCTAAGAAAGCAAGAAGTCTGAGAATTAGATTTAGGGTTAGGATTCTGGTTAGGGTTAAGGATGAAGTTTAGTGTTAGGGTGAGGGCTTAAGGTTAGGGATTAGGGTTAGGGTTAAAGGTTACTCTTAGGTTTAACGGTTACAGTTCGGTTTAGGGTTGAGGTTTACGGTTAGGGTTAAGATGAGGGGTTAGGGTTTGGTAGACGTTTAGGGTTAAGTGTTAGGTTTAGAGTTGAAGATTAAGATTAGGGTTAGGATTAAAGGTTAGCGTGAGAGTTAACGCTTAGGGTTAAGGTTAAGAGTTAGGGTTTACGGTTAGGCTTAGGGTTAGATTTAGGGTTAGAGTTATGTGCTATGGTTTGTGGTAGGGGTTAGGGTTAGGTTTACTGTTCACGGTTAGGGTTAGGTTTAGGGGTTAGCATTAGGGTTAGGGATTAGGTTTAGGGTAAGGGTCTAGAGTTAATGTTGGGCTTTAGGCTTGAGGCTTAGGTTCAGCGTCAGGGGTTAGCGTTGGTGGTAGGGCTTAGCTTTAGCGGTCAGTCTAAGGGCACAGGACCTGGTTAATCTACGGTGAGAGGGGTGCGGTCGGATTCACCACGAAAGCACAACATCATTCCGTGGGCCTTGGGACAGGACCTCCATGCAGGACTCAGGCGGAGCCTCATCTCACACATGGCATGGCTGTATTGTAGGCTTGCTTCACTCTGGGAATGGAAGTAGTGTGAGAATTAGGGTTGGGGTTGGGGTTAGGGTTTTTCGTGTTAGGGGTTAGGTTTCGAGTCAGGGCTAGGTGCTAGGGATTAGTGGTTAGGGTTAGAGTTAGTGTTAGGGGTAAGGTGTTAAGTCTGTGTTAGGGGGCCAGGGTAAGGTTTAGGGTTGGAGTTAGCGTTAGGGTTAGGGGTTAGGGTTAAGGGATAGGGTTAGGATTCAGGGTGAGGGTTAGAGGGTTAACAGTTGGGGTTAGGCTTAGGGGTTAGGTATAGTGTTAGGGTTAAGGGTTAGGAGCTTGGTTGAGGTTTAAGGTTAGCATTAGGGGTTGGGGTTAGTGTTAACTGTAGGTCAGTGTTGGGGTTAGATCTCTAGGCATTAGGGTAAAGGTTAGGGTTAGGGTTAAGAGTTAGGGTTCTGTTTAATGGTTAGGATTGGGAATAGGGTTAAGGGTTAGGGTTAAGGTTAGGGGTTATGACGAAGGATCAACGGTTAGGGTTACTTTTAGGCGTAGGGTTAGGGTAAGGGGTTAGGGTTAGTGTTAGTGTTGTTGGTCGGGTTAAGGTTAGGGTTGGCATTTCAGAATTAGGGATTAAGTGCTACGGTTATAGCTAGGAGGTAGGGTTATAATGACGGTCTAGGGCTTGTTCTCAGGGTGTCATGCATTAACGTTAAGATATGGGGTTAAAGATAGGGTTATGGTGAGGTTTACCTGTTAAGGTGAGCAGTAGGATCAGGGTTAGGTGTTATGTTGTGGGTTAGGCTTATGGATGAGGGGTAGGGTTTATGCTTAGGGCACGGGCCCTGTATGCCCTAGGAGGCAAAGTTAGGTGTCTGGGATGGTCGCTGGGAACCCACTCTATCGCACGCAGTGTATGGGCCTCTGGGTTTCATGCAGGACACTGTGGCAGAGCCTCCTTTCACGCATGGCGTGAGAGGATTGCAGGCTTTCTAAACTCTAGGAAAGCAAGAAGTCTGAGAATTAGATTTAGGGTTAGGGTTATGGTTAGGGTTAAGGATGAAGTTTAGTGTTAGGGTGAGGGCTTAGGGTTAGGGATTAGGGTTAGGGTTAAAGGTTACTCTTAGATTTAACGGTTACACTTTGGTTTAGGGTTGAGGTTTACAGTTAGGGTTAAGATGAGGGGTTAGGGTTTGGTACAGGGTTAGGGTTAAGTGTTAGGTTTAGGGTTGAAGATTAGGATTAGGGTTAGGATTAAAGGTTAGCGTGAGAGTTAACGCTTAGGGTTAAGGTTAAGAGTTAGGGTTTAGGGTTAGGGTTAGGGTTAGGGTTAGTTTTAGGGTTAGAGTTATGTGCTATGGTTTGTGTTAGAGGTTAGGGTTAGGTTTACTGGTCACGGTTAGGGTTACGTTTAGGTGGTAGCATTAGGGTTAGGGTTAGGGTTAAGGGATAGGATTAGGGATAAGGGTTGGGCTTAGGGTTAGTGTTTAGTGTTAGGTTTAGCATTAAGGATTAGGGGTAGGGTCAGGGTTAAATGCTTGGTTGCGGGTAATGGTTAGGGTCAGGGTTAAGGTTCACGGATAGGGTTAGTGTTAAGGGTTACGGGTAGGTTTAGGGTCCAGGGTTAGTGTTAGCATTAGGGCTTAAGGTTAGGATTAGGCGGTAGGTTAGATTTAGGGTTAGATCTAGGCGTTAGGGTAAGGGCTAGCGTTAGGGTTAAGAGATAGGGTTAGGTTTAATGCTTAGGATTAGGGTTAGGGTTTGGGGTTAAAGTAAGTTTTAGGGGTTAGGTTGAAGGATTCAAGGTTAGGGTTATTTTTAGCTGTAGTGTTAGGGTTAGGAATAAGGGTTCCCATTAGCATTAAGGGTCTTCCTTACTGTAGGGTTAAGTGTTAGGCTTAGAGTTAAAGGTTAAGTTTAGGGTCAGTGTTAAGACTTAAGGTGAGGGTTAACGGTTAGGGTAAAGGTTAAGCATTAGGGTTAGGGATTAGTGATTAGGGTTTTTGGTTAGTGTTAGGGTTAGCGGTTACGAGTTAGTGTTTTATGAAGGGGTATGGTTAGAATTAGGATTGGGGTTAGAGTTAGGGTGAGGTATAGGGGTTAGGTTTAGGGGTTAGATTTAGGGTAAAAGGATAGGATTAGGGTTATGGGTTGGGCTTAGGTTTAGGGTTAAAATTTACTGCTAGGGTTAGGGATACGGTTCAGGGTTAGCTTTAGGGGTTCTGGTTAGGGTTAGGTGTTAGGTTAGTGTCAGGGTTAGGTCTAGTCGTGAGGGTAAGGTTTAGGGTTAGCTTGAAGAGCTAGGGTTAGGTTTAATGGTTAGGATTAGGATTAGGGTTAAGGGTTAGGGTAAGGCTTAGGGGTTAGGGTGAAGGGTTAGGGTCAAGGGTTAGGGTTTTTGTTAGGCATAGCGTTGGGTTTAGAAGTAAGGGTTACTGTCAGTGTTAGGGTTGTAGGTAGGGTTACGGTTAGGGTTAGTGGTTTAGAATTAGGGTTAGGGATTAGGTGTCACAGTGATGACTAGGAGATAGGGTTAGAATTATGGGATAGGGGTTGTTCTCAGGAAATGGGTTATGCATTAACGTTAGGATAAGAGGTTAAAGTTAGGCGCACGGTGAGGTTTACGTGTTAAGGGGAGAAATAGGAACAGGGTTGGGTGTTATGTTCAGGGTTAGGGTTATCTGTTAAAGGTATTGTTTATGCTTAGCGCACGGGCCCTGTCTGCATTAGGCGGGCGGGGGGAGTTTAGGGGGCTGGGATTGTACCCGGGAACCCATCTATCATACTCTGGGTATGGGCCCGTGGGTTTCATGCAGGACACAGTGGTAGAGCCTCCTTTCACGCATGGCATGGGAGGATTGCAGGCTTTCTAAACTCTAAGAAAGCAAGAAGTCTGAGAATTAGATTTAGGGTTAGGATTCTGGTTAGGGTTAAGGATGAAGTTTAGTGTTAGGGTGAGGGCTTATGGTTAGGGATTAGGGTTAGGGTTAAAGGTTACTCTTAGGTTTAACGGTTACACTTTGGTTTAGGGTTGAGGTTTACGGTTAGGGTTAAGATGAGGGGTTAGTATTAGGTACAGGGTTAGGGTTAAGTGTTAGGTTTAGGGTTGAAGATTCGGATTAGGGTTAGGATTAAAGGTTAGCGTGAGAGTTAACGCTTAGGGTTAAGGTTAAGAGATAGGATTAGGGTTAGGGTTAGTTTTAGGGTTAGAGTTATGTGCTATGGTTTGTGCTAGAGGTTAGGGTTAGGTTTACTGGTCACGGTTAGGGTTACGTTTAGGGGGTAGCATTAGGGTTAGGGTTAGGGTTAAGGGATAGGATTAGGGATAAGGGTTGGGCTTAGGGTTAGGGTTTAGTGTTAGGGTTAGCATTAAGGGTTAGGGTTAGGGTCAGGGTTAAATGCTTGGGTGCGGGTAATGGTTAGGGTCAGGGTTAAGGTTCACGGATAGGGTTAGTGTTAAGCGTTACGGGTAGGTTTAGGGTCCAGGGTTAGTGTTAGCATTAGGGCTTAAGGTTAGGATTAGGCGGTAGGTTAGATTTAGGGTTAGATCTAGGCGTTAGGGTAAGGGCTAGCGTTAGGGTTAAGAGATAGGGTTAGGTTTAATGCTTAGGATTAGGGTTAGAGTTTGGGGTTAAAGTAAGTGTTAGGGGTTAGGTTTAAGGATCCAAGGTTAGGGTTATTTTTAGCTGTAGTGTTAGGGTTAGGGATAAGGGATCCCATTAGCATTAAGGGTCTTCCTTACTGTAGGGTTAAGGGTTAGGCTTAGAGTTAAAGGTTAAGGTTAGGGTCAGTGTTAAGATTTAGGGTGAGGGTTAACGTTTAGGGTAAAGGTTCAGCATTAGGGTTAGGGATTAGTGATTAGGGTTTTTGGTTAGTGTTAGGGTTAGCGGTTAGGAGTTAGTGTTTTATGAAGGGGTATGGTTAGAATTAGGATTGGGGTTAGAGTTAGGGTGAGGTATAGGGGTTAGGTTTAGGGGTTAGATTTAGGGTAAAAGGATAGGATTAGGGTTATGGGTTGGGCTTAGGTTTAGGGTTAAAATTTACTGCTAGGGTTAGGGATAGGGTTCAGGGTTAGCTTTAGGGGTTCTGGTTAGGGTTAGGTGTTAGGTTAGTGTCAGGGTTAGGTCTAGGCGTGAGGGTAAGGTTTAGGGTTAGCTTTAAGAGCTAGGGTTAGGTTTAATGGTTAGGATTAGGATTAGGGTTAAGGGTTAGGGTAAGGCTTAGGGGTTAGGGTGAAGGGTTAGGGTCAAGGGTTAGGGTTTTTGTTAGGCATAGCGTTGGGTTTAGAAGTAAGGGTTACTGTCAGTGTTAGGGTTGTAGGTAGGGTTACGGTTAGGGTTAGCGGTTTAGAATTAGGGTTAGGGATTAGGTGTCACAGTGATGACTAGGAGATAGGGTTAGAATTATGGGATAGGGGTTGTTCTCAGGAAATGGGTTATGCATTAACGTTAGGATAAGAGGTTAAAGTTAGGCGCACGGTGAGGTTTACGTGTTAAGGGGAGAAATAGGAACAGGGTTGGGTGTTATGTTCAGGGTTAGGGTTATCTGTTAAAGGTATTGTTTATGCTTAGCGCACGGGCCCTGTCTGCATTAGGCGGGCGGGGGGAGTTTAGGGGGCTGGGATTGTACCTGGGAACCCACTCTATCATACTCTGGGTATGGGCCCGTGGGTTTCATGCAGGACACAGTGGTAGAGCCTCCTTTCACGCATGGCATGGGAGGATTGCAGGCTTTCTAAACTCTAAGAAAGCAAGAAGTCTGAGAATTAGATTTAGGGTTAGGATTCTGGTTAGGGTTAAGGATGAAGTTTAGTGTTAGGGTGAGGGCTTATGGTTAGGGATTAGGGTTAGGGTTAAAGGTTACTCTTAGATTTAACGGTTACACTTTGGTTTAGGGTTGAGGTTTACGGTTAGGGTTAAGATGAGGGGTTAGTATTAGGTACAGGGTTAGGGTTAAGTGTTAGGTTTAGGGTTGAAGATTCGGATTAGGGTTAGGATTAAAGGTTAGCGTGAGAGTTAACGCTTAGGGTTAAGGTTAAGAGATAGGGTTAGGGTTAGGGTTAGTTTTAGGGTTAGAGTTATGTGCTATGGTTTGTGTTAGAGGTTAGGGTTAGGTTTACTGGTCACGGTTAGGGTTACGTTTAGGGGGTAGCATTAGGGTTAGGGTTAGGGTTAAGGGATAGGATTAGGGATAAGGGTTGGGCTTAGGGTTAGGGTTTAGTGTTAGGGTTAGCATTAAGGATTAGGGTTAGGGTCAGGGTTAAATGCTTGGGTGCGGGTAATGGTTAGGGTCAGGGTTAAGGTTCACGGATAGGGTTAGTGTTAAGGGTTACGGGTAGGTTTAGGGTCCAGGGTTAGTGTTAGCATTAGGGCTTAAGGTTAGGATTAGGCGGTAGGTTAGATTTAGGGTTAGATCTAGGCGTTAGGGTAAGGGCTAGCGTTAGGGTTAAGAGATAGGGTTAGGTTTAATGCTTAGGATTAGGGTTAGAGTTTGGGGTTAAAGTAAGTGTTAGGGGTTAGGTTTAAGGATCCAAGGTTAGGGTTATTTTTAGCTGTAGTGTTAGGGTTAGGGATAAGGGATCCCATTAGCATTAAGGGTCTTCCTTACTGTAGGGTTAAGGGTTAGGCTTAGAGTTAAAGGTTAAGGTTAGGGTCAGTGTTAAGATTTAGGGTGAGGGTTAACGTTTAGGGTAAAGGTTCAGCATTAGGGTTAGGGATTAGTGATTAGGGTTTTTGGTTAGTGTTAGGGTTAGCGGTTAGGAGTTAGTGTTTTATGAAGGGGTATGTTTAGAATTAGGATTGGGGTTAGAGTTAGGGTGAGGTATAGGGGTTAGGTTTAGGGGTTAGTTTTAGGGTAAAAGGATAGGATTAGGGTTACGGGTTGGGCTTAGGTTTACGGTTAAAGTTTACTGCTGGGGTTAGGGATAGGGTTCAGGGTTAGCTTTAGGGGTTCTGGTTAGGGTTAGGTGTTAGGTTAGTGTCAGGGTTAGGTCTAGTCGTGAGGGTAAGGTTTAGGGTTAGCTTTAAGAGCTAGGGTTAGGATTAATGGTTAGGATTAGGATTAGGGTTAAGGTTTAGGGTAAGGCTTAGGGGTTAGTGTGAAGGGTTAGGGTCAAGGGTTAGGGTTTTTGTTAGGCATAGCGTTGGGGTTAGAAGTAAGGGTTACTGTCATTGTTAGGGTTGTAGGTAGGGTTACGGTTAGGGTTAGCGGTTTAGAATTAGGGTTAGGGATTAGGTGTCACAGTGATGACTAGGAGATAGGGTTAGAATTATGGGATAGGGGTTGTTCTCAGGAAATGGGTTATGCATTAACGTTAGGATAAGAGGTTAAAGTTAGGCGTACGGTGAGGTTTACGTGTTAAGGGGAGAAATAGGAACAGGGTTGGGTGTTATGTTCAGGGTTAGGGTTATCTGTTAAAGGTATTGTTTATGCTTAGCGCACGGGCCCTGTCTGCATTAGGCGGGCGGGGGGAGTTTAGGGGGCTGGGATTGTACCCGGGAACCCACTCTATCATACTCTGGGTATGGGCCCGTGGGTTTCATGCAGGACACAGTGGTAGAGCCTGCTTTCACGCATGGCATGGGAGGATTGCAGGCTTTCTAAACTCTAAGAAAGCAAGAAGTCTGAGAATTAGATTTAGGGTTAGGATTCTGGTTAGGGTTAAGGATGAAGTTTAGTGTTAGGGTGAGGGCTTAGAGTTAGGGAATAGGGTTAGGGTTAAAGGTTACTCTTAGATTTAACGGTTACACTTTGATTTAGGGTTGAGGTTTACGGTTAGGGTTAAGATGAGGGGTTAGGGTTTGGTACAGGGTTAGGGTTAAGTGTTAGGTTTAGGGTTGAAGATTAGGATTAGGGTTAGGATTAAAGGTTAGCGTGAGAGTTAACGCTTAGGGTTAAGGTTAAGAGTTAGGGTATAGGGTTAGGTTTAGGGTTAGGGTTAGTTTTAGGGTTAGAGTTATGTGCTATGGTTTGTGTTAGAGGTTAGGGTTACTGTTCACGGTTAGGGTTACGTTTAGGGGGTAGCATTAGGGTTAGGGTTAGGGTTAGGGTTAAGGGATAGGATTAGGGTTAAGTGTTGGGCTTAGTGTTAGGGTTTAGTGTTAGGGTTAGCATTAAGGATTAGGGTTAGGGTCAGGGTTAAATGCTTGGGTGCGGGTAATGGTTAGGGTCAGGGTTAAGGTTCACGGATAGGGTTAGTGTTAAGGGTTACGGGTAGGTTTAGGGTTCAGGGTTAGAGTTAGCATTAGGGCTTAAGGATAGGATTAGGCGGTAGGTTAGATTTAGGGTTAGATCTAGGCATTAGGGTAAGGGCTAGCGTTAGGGTTAAGAGATAGGGTTAGGTTTAATGCTTAGGATTAGGGTTAGGGTTTGGGGTTAAAGTAAGTGTTAGGGGTTAGGTTTAAGGATCCAAGGTTAGGGTTATTTTTAGCTGTAGTGTTAGGGTTAGGAATAAGGGATCCCATTAGCATTAAGGGTCCTCCTTACTGTAGGGTTAAGGGTTAGGCTTAGAGTTAAAGGTTAAGGTTAGGGTCAGTGTTAAGATTTAGGGTGAGGGTTAACGGTTAGGGTAAAGGTTAAGCGTTAGGGTTAGGAATTAGTGATTAGGGTTTTTGGGTTAGTGTTAGGGTTAGCGGTTAGGAGTTAGTGTTTTATGAAGGGGTATGGTTAGAATTAGGATTGGGGTTAGAGTTAGGGTGAGGTATAGGGGTTAGGTTTAGGGGTTAGTTTTAGGGTAAAAGGATAGGATTAGGGTTACGGGTTGGGCTTAGGTTTAGGGTTAAAGTTTACTTCTAGGGTTAGGGATAGGGTTCAGGGTTAGCTTTAGGGGTTCTGGTTAGGGTTAGGTGTTAGGTTAGTGTCAGGGTTAGGTCTAGTCGTGAGGGTAAGGTTTAGGGTTAGCTTTAAGAGCTAGGGTTAGGTTTAATGGTTAGGATTAGGATTAGGGTTAAGGGTTAGGGTAAGGCTTAGGGGTTAGGGTGAAGGGTTAGGGTCAAGGGTTAGGGTTTTTGTTAGGCATAGCGTTGGGGTTAGAAGTAAGGGTTACTGTCAGTGTTAGGGTTGTAGGTAGGGTTACGGTTAGGGTTAGCGGTTTAGAATTAGGGTTAGGGGATCGGGAAGATGGCGGAGTGGCGGTGACTGCTTGGATCTGCGCCCCGGCGAAGAACCGTGGATCCGGACCTGCCACAACCCTAGAGTACCGCTGCCACACAGGAACAGCGGTGTGAATCCACGGAGAATCAGCGTGGGACAAACAGAGCAAGTGAGGTCTGAGGTGAACAGAAATTAAGATCGCGGAACTCTGCAGAAGGCGCGGAACAGACAGTAGCCAGTGGAGCGCAGGCGGCTGCGCCCGCCCCCAGGTGGGGCGGGCGCAGTCTTTAGGAAAAGCGGCTTGCGCTCCTCACTGACCTCCACCCCCAATTGCTTGGAGACCCTCTCGCAAGCCAGAGCAGAATCACCGAGCGAGACGTAGGGCATTGCAGACAGGAGGCTTTTTCGGGAGAATAGCTTGGAACCTGGGAAGTCTCGGCTGAGACAGTCCTTGGCGAGAAGGGACGGACCTGTGCCAGGGGGGAGGGGCACGAACAATCCCCAATCAGCGAATTGCGCTGTACCTCTGCGCTACTTTTGTCAGTGGTTCTTCAGCCGGTGGCCCCCGGCGGCTCTGCCCACCAAACCCCCCCGGCAGCGGCAGTCCCTGGTCTCTGCCTGCCGGGGAGCCGGTCCCCCTCTGACCCCGGAGCGCTGCGGGCGCCATCTTGAAAGCAAAGGCGGAACCGCTCGGGAGCCATAAGGTGCCCAGCGGCTCTCTCTCCCCGGCGCCCCCCGCTGGTATCTGGGCCCGCGCCATCTCCGCCGGCCGCACTCGTCGTGAAGGGGCGGAGCTGCGCTAAGACGTAAAATAAACATTGAGTTGCCGCTCCGGAATCAACGGAGCGGGCGTGAAGGGGCGGAGCTGCGCTAAGGCGCAAAAACACAATCATTGAGCCGCTGAACTGTATACTTCAGAATTGTGTATCCCTTCGTTTAGTGATGCGCTGTGGTGCTGTGTAGCTCTGTTTTTGTTCTTTTGTGTTTGTGTTTTCGCTGTTTCTGGGTTCGGTCTCTTTGTGTTATTTGTTAGTTTGGTTTTTGTTTTTTCTTTGTTTTGTTTTGTTTTATTTTGCTTCTTTTGTTTTTTTTTTTTTTTGTTGTTGTTGTTTTGTTTTTTCTTTTCTCTTTCCTTTTTTTCCCTCTTCTCTTCTCCTTTTCTTTTCTCTTTCTTTTTCTTCTCCTTCTGTTCTTTCTTTTCACTTCCCTTTTTTTTTCTTTTTTTCTTTTCTTTTCTTTTTTCTTTTTCCTTATTTCTTCTCTCTTTTTGCCTTCTAACTGGGAACCCACGGTGAGCTTGGGAACGGGCCAGGCCCCTGGCTCTGGTACATACCGGAACCTGAGTAGTCACTCCCAACGCAGGCGATCTGCGGGCGCGCAATAGCCATCTTGGGGCCCACAGCCAAGTCACTGCGGAGCAATAGGGTGCCAAGAGGCTCCCTGGACGGCCCCCTTCCCTGGTCCACAGACCTTATATAGGGTCCCCACCCACGTCTAAACATTGACTACTTCTCCAGAAGTGAGAGTGTGGAGCCTGGTCCCTGGGGACATTGGGCCAAGGCAGACTTTTGCCTGTGGGAGTTGCGGCAAATGGGGCGCTGAGCGAGCGAGGGCACCATCCACTCCCCACAGCTAGTATCTTTCCTGCAGATAGAGACAGAAACCACCCCTATAGAGGAAGAACCAAAGGGAAACAAACAAACAAAGAGAATTTTGGTCCACTACTAGTGTGGACCCTACCTGCCCTCTGAAAGACTACAACACAGTGTCCTAACTCACCAAAGCAGTCTTGGATCACTCCAATCCTCTAGGAATGGACCCATCAGAAGCAGTCCCCCAACTGAAATAGAAAAATTTCTAAACAATTCACAACAGTCTTCCCCTCTTGCCAAAGGAAGCAATATACTTAGACTGCTCCACAGCCTAAGAATAGAGCACAGAGAGTGCTGTTAACCAGACTAAATCTATAAGTAAAGATCCAACGATCAATCTAGATGGGAAGGGCCCAGCGAAAAAACACAGGAAGCACAAAGATTCAAACAGAAAGCTCACCCCCAAAGAGAAATACCGGCTCTCAACCATTTGACACAAACCAGACTCAAAACACCAACATGTCACAGGAAGAATTCCAATTATGGATCATAAACAAGCTGAATAATATACAAGAATCAATGGACAGACAACACAAGGAAAATGCAAAAAAAAATACAGGATTTGGAGGAAAAATTCACTAAAGAAATTGAAATATTGAAGAAAAACCAAACTGAACTCCTAGAAATGAAGAATTCACTCAGAGAGCTACAAAACACTGTGGAAAGTCTCAAAAGCAGGGTAGATCAAACAGAGGAAAGAATCTCAGAAATTGAAGACAACTCCTTCCAACTAAATAAGTCAGTCACAGAGATAGATCAAAAAAGTAAGAGAAATGATCTGAGTCTTCAAGAAATGTGGGATTATGTGAAGAAACCTAACTTGAGAGTTATTGGCATTCCTGAGGGTGAAGAAGATAATAAGCAAGGGTTGGACAAGCTATTTGAAGACATAATCGAGGAAAATTTTCCAGGCCTTGCCAATACTCTAGACATACAGATTCAAGAAGCTCAAAGGACCCCTGGGAGATTCATAGCAAATAGGAAAACACCACGCCACGTAGTCATCAGGCTGACCAAAATATCCACTAAAGAGTCCCTTCTCCGAGCTGTAAGGAGAAAGAAACAGGTAACTTACAAAGGAAAACCCATCAGAATTACGCCAGATTTCTCAGCTGAAACCTTACAAGCAAGAAGAGGTTGGGGCCCCATTTTCACGCTTCTGAAACAGAATAATGCCCAGCCTAGAATCTTGTACCCAGCTAAGCTAAGTTTTCTATACGAAGGAGAAATCAAGACATTCTCAGATAAACAAAGGTTGAAGGAATTCACCAAGACAAGACCAGCCCTGCAAGAAGTACTCAAAAGAGAGTTACACACGGATCAGCACAAGAAAGATCCACGAATGTAAAACTACTCAAGAGCTAAAGACCAAATTCCAGATACCACAATGGCTCAGGAGAGAAAACATCGCAATGAAGTTCTACCCAACAAGCTGAACAAAAAACCGTCTCACTTATCAGTTTTCTCAATAAATGTGAATGGCTTGAATTCCCCGCTCAAGAGACATAGACTGTCCCAATGGATAAAAAAGCACAAGCCAAGTATCTGCTGTCTCCAAGAAACCCACCTAACGAGCAAAGATGCATTTAGACTGAAAGTAAAAGGATGGAAATCGGTATTTCAAGCAAACGGTAATGAAAAGAAAGCTGGTGTGGCAATCTTAATTTCCAATAACTTAGCTTTCAAACCAACAAAAATAATAAAAGACAAAAATGGCTACTACATACTGGTCAAGGGCACAATTCAACAAGAAGCCATGACTATACTCAATATATATGCACCCAACCTAGGTGCACCTAGATTCATAAAGCAAACCCTACTAGATCTGAACCAGATGATAGATAATAATACTGTAATAGCTGGAGACTTTAACACCCCACTGACAGTACAGGACAGATCCTCTAAACAGAAAATAAACAAAGACATAATGGACCTAAATAGAATGCTAGAACAAATGGGCATGGCTGACATCTATAGGACATTCTACCCAAAGTCCACAGAATATACATTCTTCTCATCAGCTCATAGGACATTCTCTAAGATTGACCATGTCCTAGGACATAAATCATGTCTTCAAAAATTCAAAAAAATAGAAATTATACCATGCATCTTCTCAGATCACAGCGGAATAAAAGTAACAATGATCACAAACAGAAACCCTCACTCTTACTCAAAGTCATGGAAGCTAAATAACCTTCTCCTGAATAATTATTCTATAAAAGAAGAAATCAAGATGGAAATCAAAAATTTCTTTGAATTAAATGACAATGGAGATACAACTTATCAAAATCTATGGGATGCAGCTAAAGCAGTCCTGAGAGGAAAATTCATATCCATAAATGCCTATATCAAAAAGACAGAAAACATGCAAATAGACAACCTAACGAATAGACTCAAAGAGCTGGAGAAAGAAGAACAGAACGATCCCAAACCCAGCAGAAGGCAAGAAATTACTAAGATCAAATCAGAACTAAATGAAAAGGACAACAAAGAAACTATAAGGGAAATTAATAAAACAAAAAGTTGGTTCTTTGAAAAGATAAACAAAATAGACACACCTCTGGCTAGATTAACCAAGAGCACAAAAGTAAAATCTCTAATAACCTCCATTAGGAACATGAAAGGAGAAATCACAACCGATGCTACAGAGATACAAGATATCATCTATGAATTCTACAAAAATCTTTATGCACACAAACTGGAGAACGTGGAGGAAATGGACTAATTTTTAGAAACACATAGTCTTCCCAGGCTCAACCAGGAAGAAATAGAGTACCTGAACAGACCAATATCAAGAACTGAAATCGAAACAGCAATAAAAAACCTTCCCAAAAAGAAAAGCCCTGGTCCAGATGGGTTCACACCTGAATTTTACCATACATACAAAGAAGAACTGGTGCCCATCCTACATAAACTATTCTCCAATATTGAGAAGGATGGAGTTCTCCCCAACACGTTCTACCAAGCCAATATAACATTAATACCAAAACCTGGAAAGGACACAACAAAAATAGAGAACTACAGACCAATTTCCCTCATGAATATAGATGCAAAAATTTTCAATAAAATACTAGCAAATCGAATCCAAGTACTTATCAAAAAAGTAATCCACCACGACCAAGTGGGCTTCATCCCCGAGATGCAGGGGTGGTTCAACATACGTAAATCTATCAATGTAATTCACCACATAAATAGAAGCAAAAACAAAAATCATATGATACTCTCATTAGATGCAGAAAAAGCATTTGACAAAATTCAACACCCTTTTATGATAAAAACGCTTAACAAAATAGGCATTGATGGAACCTACCTAAAAATGATACAAGCCATATATGACAAACCCACAGCCAACATCATACTGAATGGGGAAAAACTGAAAGAACTCCCACTTAGAACTGGAACCAGACAGGGCTGCCCATTGTCTCCATTACTTTTCAACATAGTATTGGAAGTCCTTGCGAGAGCTATCAGGCAAGAGAGCAGAATCAAGGGAGTCCAAATAGGGAAGGAAGAGATCAAACTCTCACTTTTTGCTGATGATATGATGTTATATCTGGAAAACCCCCAGGATTCAACCAAGAGACTCCTGGAATTGATTAATGAATACAGCAAAGTCTCAGGCTACAAAATTAATATACACAAATCAGAGGCATTTATATATGCCAATAACAGTCAATCGGAAAACCAAATTAAAGACTCAATACCCTTCAAAATAGCAACAAAGAAAATAAAATATCTAGGTATATATCTAACTAAAGAGGTAAAGGACCTCTATAAGGAAAACTATGAAACACTGAGAAAAGAAATAGCAGAACTTGCAAATAGATGGAAAAATATACCATGCTCGTGGATCGGAAGAATCAACATTGTTAAAATGTCTATACTACCCAAAGTGATCTACAAATTCAATGCAATCCCTATTAAATTACCAACATCATTCTTTACAGACATAGAGAAAATAATTATACACTTTGTATGGAATCAAAGAAGACCCCGTATAGCAAAAGCAATTTTAAGCAATAAAAACAAAATGGGAGGTATTAATTTGCCAGACCTCAAACTATACTACAAGGCCGTGGTTCTTAAAACAGCCTGGTATTGGCACAAGTGCAGGGACACAGACCAGTGGAACACAACAGAAAATCCAAATATAGAACCATCCTCATATAGTCACCTAATTTTTGACAAAGCGGGAAAGAATATACTCTGGGGACAAGAATCCCTATTCAACAAATGGTGCTGGGAGAATTGGTTAGCCACTTGCAGAAGACTGAAACAGGACCCACAGCTTTCACCTCTCACAAAAATCAAATCACGGTGGATAACAGACTTAAACCTTAGGCGTGATACAATCAGAATTCTAGAAGAAAATGTAGGAAAGACTCTTACAGACATTGGCCTAGGCAAAGAATTTATGAAGAAGACCCCCAAGGCAATCACAGCAGCAACAAAAATAAATGAATGGGACATGATTAAATTAAAAAGCTTCTGCACAGCGAAAGAAACAGTCCAGAGAATAAACAGACCACCTACAGAATGGGAAAAAATTTTTGCATACTACACATCAGATAAAGGACTGATAACAAGAATCTATTTAGAACTCAGGAAAATCAGCAAGAAAAAATCAAGCAACCCTATCAAAAAGTGGGCAAAGGACATGAATAGAAATTTTTCAAAAGAAGATATAAAAATGGCTAACAAACATATGAAAAAGTGTTCAACATCTCTAATCATCAGGGAAATGCAAATCAAAACCACAATGAGATATCACTTAACCCCAGTGAGAATGGCCTTTATCAAAAAAACCCAAAACAACACATGTTGGCGTGGGTGTGGAGAGACAGGAACACTAATACACTGCTGGTGGGACTGCAAAGTAGTGCAACCCCTGTGGAAAGCATTATGGAGGTATCTTAAACAGATTCAAGTAGACCTGCCATTTGACCCAGCAATCCCATTATTGGGCATATACCCAAAGGAAAAAAGGTCATTATGTAACAAAGGCACGTGTACCCAAATGTTTATAGCAGCACAATTCACAATAGCAAAGATGTGGAAACAACCCAAATGCCCATCAATACATGATTGGATTAGTAAACTGTGGTATATGTATACCATGGAATATTACTCAGCTATAAGGAATGATGAAGATACGACATCTCTATGGTTCTCCTGGAGAGAGTTGGAACCCATTATATTAAGTGAAGTATCCCAAGAATGGAAAAACAAGCATCACATGTACTCACCAGAAAATTGGTTTCCCTGATCATCACCTAAATACAAATCTGGGAATGACACCAATTGGACATCAGACTGAGGTGGGGGGTGGGGGAGGGGATGGGGGTATGCCTACACAATGAGTGCATTGCGCACCGTTTGGGGAGTGGTAACACTTGAAGGTGCTGACTCGGGAAAGGGGGGGTGGGGAAAAAAAAATATGAAACTATTGTTTTTAACTTGCACTGTTCACTTAATAATTTATCATGAATATTTCCCATATTATTTCATATTATTGTACAAGAAATAATGTATACATTATGAGGACATACTGTATCTAACAAGATATACTGTTAGACTCTTTGATTCTGTAAAATTAAATTGAAAAAAAAAATAAAAAAAAAAAAAGAATTAGGGTTAGGGATTAGGTGTCACAGTGATGACTAGGAGATAGGGTTAGAAATATGGGATAGGGGTTGTTCTCAGGAAATGGTTTATGCATTAACGTTAGGATAAGAGGTTAAAGTTAGGCGCACGGTGAGGTTTACGTGTTAAGGGGAGAAATAGGAACAGGGTTGGGTGTTATGTTCAGGGTTAGGGTTATCTGTGAAAGGTATTGTTTATGCTTAGCGCACGGGCCCTGTCTGCATTAGGCGGGTGGGGGGAGTTTAGGGGGCTGGGATTGTACCCGGGAACCCACTCTATCATACTCTGGGTATGGGCCCGTGGGTTTCATGCAGGACACAGTGGTAGAGCCTCCTTTCACGCATGGCATGGGAGGATTGCAGGCTTTCTAAACTCTAAGAAAGCAAGAAGTCTGAGAATTAGATTTAGGGTTAGGATTCTGGTTAGGGTTATGGATAAAGTTTAGTGGTAGGGTGAGGGCTTAGGGTTAGGGATTAGGGTTAGGGTTAAAGGTTACTCTTAGGTTTAACGGTTACACTTTGGTTTAGGGTTGAGGTTTACGGTTAGGGTTAAGATGAGGGGTTAAGGTTTGGTACAGGGTTAGGGTTAAGTGTTAGGTTTAGGGTTGAAGATTAGGATTAGGGTTAGGATTAAAGGTTCGCGTGAGAGTTAACGCTTAGGGTTAAGGTTAAGAGGTAGGGTTTAGGGTTAGGGTAAGGGTTAGTTTTAGGGTTAGAGTTATGTGCTATGGTTTGTGTTAGAGGTTAGGGTTAGGTTTACTGGTCACGGTTAGGGTTACGTTTAGGGGTTAGCATTAGGGTTAGGGTTAGGGTTAGTGTTAGGGTTAGGGTTAAGGGATAGGATTAGGGTTAAGTGTTGGGCTTAGGGTTAGGGTTTAGTGTTAGGGTTAGCATTAAGGATTAGGGTTAGGGTCAGGGTTAAATGCTTGGGTGCGGGTAATGGTTAGGGTCAGGGTTAAGGTTCACGGATAGGGTTAGTGTTAAGGGTTACGGGTAGGTTTAGGGTTCAGGGTTAGTGTTAGCATTAGGGCTTAATGTTAGGATTAGGCGGTAGGTTAGATTTAGGGTTAGATCTAGGCGTTAAGGTAAGGGCTAGCATTAGGGTTAAGAGATAGGGTTAGGTTTAATGCTTAGGATTAGGGTTAGGGTTTGGGGTTAAAGTAAGTGTTAGGGGTTAGGTTTAAGGATCCAAGGTTAGGGTTATTTTTAGCTGTAGTGTTAGGGTTAGGGATAAGGGATCCCATTAGCATTAAGGGTCTTCCTTACTGTAGGGTTAAGGGTTAGGCTTAGAGTTAAAGGTTAAGGTTAGGGTCAGTGTTAAGATTTAGGGTGAGGGTTAACGGTTAGGGTAAAGGTTAAGCGTTAGGGTTAGGGATTAGTGATTAGGGTTTTTGGTTAGTGTTTGGGTTAGCCGTTAGGAGTTAGTGTTTTATGAAGGGGTATGGTTAGAATTAGGATTGGGGTTAGAGTTAGGGTGAGGTATAGGGGTTAGGTTTAGGGGTTAGTTTTAGGGTAAAAGGATAGGATTAGGGTTACGGGTTGGGCTTAGGTTTAGGGTTAAAGTTTACTGCTAGGGTTAGGGATAGGGTTCAGGGTTAGCTTTAGGGGTTCTGGTTAGGGTTAGGTGTTAGGTTAGTGTCAGGGTTAGGTGTATTCGTGAGGGTAAGGTTTAGGGTTAGCTTTAAGAGCTAGGGTTAGGTTTAATGGTTAGGATTAGGATTAGGGTTAAGGGTTAGGGTAAGGCTTAGGGGTTAGGGTGAAGGGATAGGGTCAAGGGTTAGGGTTTTTGTTAGGCATAGCGTTGGGGTTAGAAGTAAGGGTTACTGTCAGTGTTAGGGTTGTAGGTAGGGTTACGGTTAGGGTTAGCGGTTTAGAATTAGGGTTAGGGATTAGGTGTCACAGTGATGACTAGGAGATAGGGTTAGAATTATGGGATAGGGGTTGTTGTCAGGAAATGGGTTATGCATTAACGTTAGGATAAGAGGTTAAAGTTAGGCGCACGGTGAGGTTTACGTGTTAAGGGGAGAAATAGGAACAGGGTTGGGTGTTATGTTCAGGGTTAGGGTTATCTGTTAAAGGTATTGTTTATGCTTAGCGCACGGGTCCTGTCTGCATTAGGCGGGCGGGGGGAGTTTAGGGGGCTGGGATTGTACCCGGGAACCCACTCTATCATACTCTGGGTATGGGCCCGTAGGTTTCATGGAGGACACAGTGGTAGAGCCTCCTTTCACGCATGGCATGGGAGGATTGCAGGCTTTCTAAACTCTAAGAAAGCAAGAAGTCTGAGAATTAGATTTAGGGTTAGGATTCTGGTTACGGTTAAGGATGAAGTTTAGTGTTAGGGTGAGGGCTTAGGGTTAGGGAATAGGGTTAGGGTTAAAGGTTACTCTTAGGTTTAACGGTTACACTTTGATTTAGGGTTGAGGTTTACGTTAGGGTTAAGATGAGGGGTTAGGGTTTGGTACAGGGTTAGGGTTAAGTGTTAGGTTTAGGGTTGAAGATTAGGATTAGGGTTAGGATTAAAGGTTAGCGTGAGAGTTAACGCTTAGGGTTAAGGTTAAGAGTTAGGGTTTAGGGTTCGGGTTAGGGTTAGGGTTAGTTTTAGGGTTAGAGTTATGTGCTATGGTTTGTGTTAGAGGTTAGGGTTTGGTTAAATGGTCACGGTTAGGGTTACGTTTAGGTGGTAGCATTAGGGTTAGGGTTAGGGTTAAGGGATAGGATTAGGGATAAGTGTTGGGCTTAGGGTTAGGGTTTAGTGTTAGGGTTAGCATTAAGGATTAGGGTTAGGGTCAGGGTTAAATGCTTCGGTGCGGGTAATGGTTAGGGTCAGGGATAAGGTTCACGGATAGGGTTAGTGTTAAGGGTTACGGGTAGGTTTAGAGTTCAGGGTTAGAGTTAGCATTAGGGCTTAAGGTTAAGATTAGGCGGTGGGTTAGATTTAGGGTTAGATCTAGGCGTTAGGGTAAGGGCTAGCGTTAGGGTTAAGAGATACGGTTAGGTTTAATGCTTAGGATTAGGGTTAGGGTTTGGGGTTAAAGTAAGTGTTAGGGGTTAGGTTTAAGGATCCAAGGTTAGGGTTATTCTTAGCTGTAGTGTTAGGGTTAGGGATAAGGGATCCCATTAGCATTAAGGGTCTTCCTTACTGTAGGGTTAAGGGTTAGGCTTAGAGTTAAAGATGAAGGTTAGGGTCAGTGTTAAGATTTAGGGTGAGGGTTAACGGTTGGGGTAAAGTTAAGCGTTAGGGTAGGGATTAGTGATTAGGGTTTTTGGTTAGTGTTAGGGTTAGCGGTTAGGAGTTAGTGTTTTATGAAGGGGTATGGTTAGAATTAGGATAGGGGTTAAAGTTAGGGTGAGGTATAGGGGTTAGGTTTAGGGGTTAGTTTTAGGGTAAAAGGATAGGATTAGTGTTACCAGTTGGGCTTAGGTTTAGGGTTAAAGTTTACTGCTAGGGTTACGGAGAGGGTTCAGGGTTAGCTTTAGGGGTTCTGGTTAGGGTTAGGTGTTAGGTTAGTGTCAGGGTTAGGTCTAGTCCTGAGGGTAACGTTTAGGGTTAGTTTTAAGAGCTAGGGTTAGGTTTAATGGTTAGGATTAGGATTAGGGTTAAGGGTTAGGGTAAGGCTTAGGGGTTAGGGTGAAGGGTTAGGGTCAAGGGTTAGGGTTTTTGTTAGGCATAGCGTTGGGTTTAGAAGTAAGGGTTACTGTCAGTGTTAGGATTGTAGGTAGGGTTACGGTTAGGGTTAGCGGTTTAGAATTAGGGTTAGGGATTAGGTGTCACAGTGATGACTAGGAGATAGGGTTAGAATTATGGGATAGGGGTTGTTCTCAGGAAATGGGTTATGCATTAACGTTAGGATAAGTGGTTAAAGTTAGGCGCACGGTCAGGTTTACGTGTTAAGGGGAGAAATAGGAACAGGGTTGGGTGTTATGTTCAGGGTTAGGGTTATCTGTTAAAGGTATTGTTTATGCTTAGCGCACGGGCCCTGTCTGCATTAGGCGGGCGGGGGGAGTTTAGGGGGCTGGGATTGTACCCGGGAACCCACTCTATCATACTCTGGGTATGGGCCCGTGGGTTTCATGCAGGACACAGTGGTAGAGCCTCCTTTCACGCATGGCATGGGAGGATTGCAGGCTTTCTAAACTCTAAGAGAGTAAGAAGTCTGAGAATTAGATTTAGGGTTAGGATTCTGGTTAGGGTTAAGGATGAACTTTAGTGTTAGGGTGAGGGCTTAGGGTTAGGGATTAGGGTTAGGGTAAAAGGTTACTCTTAGGTTTAACGGTTACACTTTGGTTTAGGGTTGAGGTTTACGGTTAGGGTTAAGATGAGGGGTTAGGGTTTGGTACAGGGTTAGGGTTAAGTGTTAGGTTTAGGGTTGAAGAAATGGATTAGGGTTAGGATTAAAGGTTAGCGTGAGAGTTAACGCTTAGGGTTAAGATTAAGAGTTAGGGTTTAGGCTTATGTTTAGGGTTAGGGCTAGTTTTAGGGTTAGAGTTATGTGCTATGGTTTGTGTTAGAGGTTAGGGTTAGGTTTACTGGTCACGGTTAGGGTTAAGTTTAGGGGGTAGCATTAGGGTTAGGGTTAAGGTTAAGGAATAGGATTAGGGATAAGTGTTGGGCTTAGGGTTAGGGTTTAGTGTTAGGGTTAGCATTAAGGATTAGGGTTAGGGTCAGGGTTAAATGTTTGGGTGCGGGTAATGGTTAGGGTCAGGGTTAAGGTTCACGGATAGGGTTAGTGTTAATGGTTACGGGTAGGTTTAGGGTTCAGGGTTAGAGTTAGCATTAGGGCTTAAGGTTAGGATTAGGCGGTAGGTTAGATTTAGGGTTAGATCTAGGCGTTAGGGTAAGGGCTAGCGTTAGGGTTAAGAGATAGGGTTAGGTTTAATGCTTAGGATTAGGGTTAGGGTTTGGGGATAAAGTAAGTGTTAGGGGTTAGGTTTAAGGATCCAAGGTTAGGGTTATTTTTAGCTGTAGTGTTAGGGTTAGGGATAAGGGATCCCATTAGCATTAAGGGTCTTCCTTACTGTAGGGTTAAGGGTTAGGTTTAGAGTTATAGGTTAAGGTTAGCGTCAGTGTTAATATTTAGGGTGAGGGTTAACGGTTAGGGTAAAGGTTAAGCGTTAGGGTTAGGGATTAGTGATTAGGGTTTTTGGTTAGTGTTAGGGTTAGCGGTTAGGAGTTAGTGTTTTATGAAGGGGTATGGTTAGAATTAGGATTGGGGTTAGAGTTAGGGTGAGGTATAGGGGTTAGGTTTAGGGGTTAGTTTTAGGGTAAAAGGATAGGATTAGGGTTACGGGTTGGGCTTCGGTTTAGGGTTAAAGTTTAGTGCTGGGGTTAGGGATAGGGTTCAGGGTTAGCTTTAGGGGTTCTGGTTAGGGTTAGGTGTTAGGTTAGTGTCAGGGTTAGGTCTAGTCGTGAGGGTAAGGTTTAGGGTTAGCTTTAAGAGCTAGGGTTAGGTTTAATGGTTAGGATTAGGATTAGGGTTAAGGGTTAGGGAAAGGCTTAGGGGTTAGGGTGAAGGGTTAGGGTCAAGGGTTAGGGTTTTTGTTAGGCATAGCGTTGGGGTTAGAAGTAAGGGTTACTGTCAGTGTTAGGGTTGTAGGTAGGGTTACGGTTAGGGTTAGCGGTTTAGAATTAGGGTTAGGGATTAGGTGTCACAGTGATGACTAGGAGATAGGGTTAGAATTATGGGATAGGGGTTGTTCTCAGGAAATGGGTTATGCATTAACGTTAGGATAAGAGGGGAAAGTTAGGCGCACGGTGAGGTTTACGTGTTAAGGGGAGAAATAGGAACAGGGTTGGGTGTTATGTTCAGGGTTAGGGTTATCTGTTAAAGGTATTGTTTATGCTTAGTGCACGGGCCCTCTCTGCATTAGGCGGGCGGGGGGAGTTTAGGGGGCTTGGATTGTACCCGGGAACCCACTCTATCATACTCTGGGTATGGGCCCGTAGGTTTCATGGAGGACACAGTGGTAGAGCCTCCTTTCACGCATGGCATGGGAGGATTGCAGGCTTTCTAAACTCTAAGAAAGCAAGAAGTCTGAGAATTAGATTTAGGGTTAGGATTCTGGTTACGGTTAAGGATGAAGTTTAGTGTTAGGGTGAGGGCTTAGGGTTAGGGAATAGGGTTAGGGTTAAAGGTTACTCTTAGGTTTAACGGTTACACTTTGGTTTAGGGTTGAGGTTTACGGTTAGGGTTAAGATGAGGGGTTAGGGTTTGGTACAGGGTTAGGGTTAAGTGTTAGGTTTAGGGTTGAAGATTAGGATTAGGGTTAGGATTAAAGGTTAGCGTGAGAGTTAACGCTTAGGGTTAAGGTTAAGAGTTAGGGTTTAGGGTTCGAGTTAGGGTTAGGGTTAGTTTTAGGGTTAGAGTTATGTGCTATGGTTTGTGTTAGAGGTAAGGGTTTGGTTAAATGGTCACGGTTAGGGTTACGTTTAGGGGGTAGCATTAGGGATAGGGTTAGGGTTAAGGGATAGGATTAGGGATAAGTGTTGGGCTTAGGGTTAGGATTTAGTGTTAGGGTTAGCATTAAGGATTAGGGTTAGGGTCAGGGTTAAATGCTTCGGTGCGGGTAATGGTTAGGGTCAGGGATAAGGTTCACGGATAGGGTTAGTGTTAAGGGTTACGGGTAGGTTTAGAGTTCGGGGTTAGAGTTAGCATTAGGGCTTAAGGTTAAGATTAGGCGGTAGGTTAGATTTAGGGTTAGATCTAGGCGTTAGGGTAAGGGCTAGCGTTAGGGTTAAGAGATAGGGTTAGGTTTAATGCTTAGGATTAGGGTTAGGGTTTGGGGTTAAAGTAAGTGTTAGGGGTTAGGTTTAAGGATCCAAGGTTAGGGTTATTTTTAGCTGTAGTGTTAGGGTTAGGGATAAGGGATCCCATTAGCATTAAGGGTCTTCCTTACTGTAGGGTTAAGGGTTAGGCTTAGAGTTAAAGGTTAAGGTTAGGGTCAGTGTTAAGATTTAGGGTGAGGGTTAACGGTTGGGGTAAAGTTAAGCGTTAGGGTTAGGGATTAGTGATTAGGGTTTTTGGTTAGTGTTAGGGTTAGCGGTTAGGAGTTAGTGTTTTATGAAGGGGTATGGTTAGAATTAGGATAGGGGTTAAAGTTAGGGTGAGTTATAGGGGTTAGGTTTAGGGGTTAGTTTTAGGGTAAAAGGATAGGATTAGTGTTACCAGTTGGGCTTAGGTTTAGGGTTAAAGTTTACTGCTAGGGTTACAGATAGGGTTCAGGGTTAGCTTTAGGGGTTCTGGTTAGGGTTAGGTGTTAGGTTAGTGTCAGGGTTAGGTCTAGTCCTGAGGGTAAGGTTTAGGGTTAGTTTTAAGAGCTAGGGTTAGGTTTAATGGTTAGGATTAGGATTAGGGTTAAGGGTTAGGGTAAGGCTTAGGGGTTAGGGTGAAGGGTTAGGGTCAAGGGTTAGGGTTTTTGTTAGGCATAGCGTTGGGGTTAGAAGTAAGGGTTACTGTCAGTGTTAGGATTGTAGGTAGGGTTACGGTTAGGGTTAGCGGTTTAGAATTAGGGTTAGGGATTAGGTGTCACAGTGATGACTAGGAGATAGGGTTAGAATTATGGGATAGGGGTTGTTCTCAGGAAATGGGTTATGCATTAACGTTAGGATAAGTGGTTAAAGTTAGGCGCACGGTGAGGTTTACGTGTTAAGGGGAGAAATAGGAACAGGGTTGGGTGTTATGTTCAGGGTTAGGGTTATCTGTTAAACGTATTGTTTATGCTTAGCGCACGGGCCCTGTCTGCATTAGGCGGGCGGGGGGAGTTTAGGGGGCTGGGATTGTACCCGGGAACCCACTCTATCATACTCTGGGTATGGGCCCGTGGGTTTCATGCAGGACACAGTGGTAGAGCCTCCTTTCACGCATGGCATGGGAGGATTGCAGGCTTTCTAAACTCTAAGAGAGTAAGAAGTCTGAGAATTAGATTTAGGGTTAGGATTCTGGTTAGGGTTAAGGATGAAGTTTAGTGTTAGGGTGAGGGCTTAGGGTTAGGGATTAGGGTTAGGGTAAAAGGTTACTCTTAGGTTTAACGGTTACACTTTGGTTTAGGGTTGAGGTTTACGGTTAGGGTTAAGATGAGGGGTTAGGGTTTGGTACAGGGTTAGGGTTAAGTGTTAGGTTTAGGGTTGAAGAAATGGATTAGGGTTAGGATTAAAGGTTCGCGTGAGAGTTAACGCTTAGGGTTAAGATTAAGAGTTAGGGTTTAGGGTTATGTTTAGGGTTAGGGCTAGTTTTAGGGTTAGAATTATGTGCTATGGTTTGTGTTAGAGGTTAGGGTTAGGTTTACTGGTCACGGTTAGGGTTAAGTTTAGGGGGTAGCATTAGGGTTAGGGTTAAGGTTAAGGAATAGGATTAGGGATAAGTGTTGGGCTTAGGGTTAGGGTTTAGTGTTAGGGTTAGCATTAAGGATTAGGGTTAGGGTCAGGGTTAAATGTTTGGGTGCGGGTAATGGTTAGGGTCAGGGTTAAGGTTCACGGATAGGGTTAGTGTTAATGGTTACGGGTAGGTTTAGGGTTCAGGGTTAGAGTTAGCATTAGGGCTTAAGGTTAGGATTAGGCGGTAGGTTAGATTTAGGGTTAGATCTAGGCGTTAGGGTAAGGGCTAGCGTTAGGGTTAAGAGATAGGGTTAGGTTTAATGCTTAGGATTAGGGTTAGGGTTTGGGGATAAAGTAAGTGTTAGGGGTTAGGTTTAAGGATCCAAGGTTAGGGTTATTTTTAGCTGTAGTGTTAGGGTTAGGGATAAGGGATCCCATTAGCATTAAGGGTCTTCCTTACTGTAGGGTTAAGGGTTAGGTTTAGAGTTATAGGTTAAGGTTAGGGTCAGTGTTAATATTTAGGGTGAGGGTTAACGGTTAGGGTAAAGGTTAAGCGTTAGGGTTAGGGATTAGTGATTAGGGTTTTTGGTTAGTGTTAGGGTTAGCGGTTAGGAGTTAGTGTTTTATGAAGGGGTATGGTTAGAATTAGGATTGGGGTTAGAGTTAGGGTGAGGTATAGGGGTTAGGTTTAGGGGTTAGTTATAGGGTAAAAGGATAGGATTAGGGTTACGGGTTGGGCTTAGGTTTAGGGTTAAAATTTAGTGCTGGGGTTAGGGATAGGGTTCAGGGTTAGCTTTAGGGGTTCTGGTTAGGGTTAGGTGTTAGGTTAGTGTCAGGGTTAGGTCTAGTCGTGAGGGTAAGGTTTAGGGTTAGCTTTAAGAGCTAGGGTTAGGTTTAATGGTTAGGCTTAGGATTAGGGTTAAGGGTTAGGGTAAGGCTTAGGGGTTAGGGTGAAGGGTTAGGGTCAAGGGTTAGGGTTTTTGTTAGGCATAGCGTTGGGGTTAGAAGTAAGGGTTACTGTCAGTGTTAGGGTTGTAGGTAGGGTTACGGTTAGGGTTAGCGGTTTAGAATTAGGGTTAGGGATTAGGTGTCACAGTGATGACTAGGAGATAGGGTTAGAATTATGGGATAGGGGTTGTTCTCAGGAAATGGGTTATGCATTAAGGTTAGGATAAGAGGTTAAAGTTAGGCGCACGGTGAGGTTTACGTGTTAATGGGAGAAATAGGAACAGGGTTGGGTGTTATGTTCAGGGTTAGGGTTATCTGTTAAAGGTATTGTTTATGCTTAGCGCACGGGCCCTGTCTGCATTAGGCGGGCGGGGGGAGTTTAGGGGGCTGGGATTGTACCCGGGAACCCACTCTATCATACTCTGGGTATGGGCCCGTGGGTTTCATGCAGGACACAGTGGTAGAGCCTCCTTTCACGCATGGCATGGGAGGATTGCAGGCTTCTAAACTCTAAGAAAGCAAGAAGTCTGAGAATTAGATTTAGGGTTAGAATTATGGTTAGGGTTAAGGATGAAGTTTAGTGTTAGGGTGAGGGCTTAGGGTTAGGGAATAGGGTTAGGGTTAAAGGTTACTCTTAGGTTTAACAGTTACACTTTGGTTTAGGGTTGAGGTTTACGGTTAGGGTTAAGATGAGGGGTTAGGGCTTGGTACAGGGTTAGGGTTAAGTGTTAGGTTTAGGGTTGAAGATTAGGATTAGGGTTAGGATTAAAGGTTAGCGTGAGAGTTAACGCTTAGGGTTAAGGTTAAGAGTTAGGGTTTAGGGTTAGGTTTAGGGTTAGTTTTAGGGTTAGAGTTATGTGCTATGGTTTGTGTTAGAGGTTAGGGTTTGGTTTACTGGTCACGGTTAGGATTACGTTTAGGAGGTAGCATTAGGGTTATGGTTAGGGTTAGGGTTAAGGGATAGGATTAGGGTTAAGTGTTGGGCTTAGGGTTAGGGTTTATCGTTAGGGTTAGCATTAAGGATTAGGGTTAGGGTCAGGGTTAAATGCTTGGGTGCGGGTAATGGTTAGGGTCAGGGTTAAGGTTCACGGATAGGGTTAGTGTTAAGGGTTACGGGTAGGTTTAAGGTTCAGGGTTAGTGTTAGCATTAGGGCTTAAGGTTAGGATTAGGTGGTAGGTTAGATTTAGGGTTAGATCTAGGTATTAGGGTAAGGGCTAGCGTTAGGGTTAAGAGATAGGTTAGGTTTAATGCTTAGGATTAGGGTTAGGGTTTGGGGTTAAAGTAAGTGTTAGGGGTTAGGTTTAAGGATCCAAGGTTAGGGTTATTTTTAGCTGTAGTGTTGGGGTTAGGGATCGGGATCTCATTAGCATTAAGGGTCTTCCTAACTGTAGGGTTAAGGGTTAGCCTTAGAGGTAAAGGTTAAGGTTAGGGTCAGTGTTAAGATTTAGGGTGAGTGTTAACAGTTAGGGTAAAGGTTAAGCGTTAGGGTTAGGGATTAGTGATTAGTGTTTTTGGTTAGTGTTAGGGTTAGCGGTTAGGAGTTAGTGTTTTATGAAGGGGTATGGTTAGAATTAGGATTGGGGTTAGAGTTAGGGTGAGGTATAGGGGTTAGGTTTAGGGGTTAGTTTTAGGGTAAAAGGATAGGATTAGGGTTACGGGTTGGGCTTCGGTTTAGGGTTAAAGTTTACTGCTGTGGTTAGGGATAGGGTTCACGGTTAGGTTTAGGGGTTCTGGTTAGGGTTAACTGTTAGGTTAGTGTCAGGGTTAGGTCTAGTCGTGAGGGTAAGGTTTAGGGTTAGCTTTAAGAGCTAGGGTTAGGTTTAATGGTTAGGATTAGGATTAGGGTTAAGGGTTAGAGTAAGGCTTAGGGGTTAGGGTGAAGGGTTAGGGTCAAGGGTTAGGGTTTTTGTTAGGCATAGCGTTGGGGTTAGAAGTAAGGGTTACTGTCAGTGTTAGGGTTGTAGGTAGGGTTACGGTTAGGGTTAGCGGTTTAGAATTAGGGTTAGGGATTAGGTGTCACAGTGATGACTAGGAGATAGGGTTAGAATTATGGGATAGGGGTTGTTCTCAGGAAATGGGTTATGCATTAACGTTAGGATAATAGGTTAAAGTTAGGCGTACGGTGAGGTTTACGTGTTAAGGGGAGAAAGAGGAACAGGGTTGGGTGTTATGTTCAGGGTTAGGGTTATCTGTTAAAGGTATTGTTTATGCTTAGCGCACGGGCCCTGTCTGCATTAGGCGGGCGGGGGGAGTTTAGGGGGCTGGGATTGTACCCGGGAACCCACTCTATCATACTCTGGGTATGGGCCCGTGGGTTTCATGCAGGACACAGTGGTAGAGCCTCCTTTCACGCATGGCATGGGAGGATTGCAGGCTTTCTAAACTCTAAGAGAGTAAGAAGTCTGAGAATTAGATTTAGGGTTAGGATTCTGGTTAGGGTTAAGGATGAACTTTAGTGTTAGGGTGAGGGCTTAGGGTTAGGGATTAGGGTTAGGGTAAAAGGTTACTCTTAGGTTTAACGGTTACACTTTGGTTTAGGGTTGAGGTTTACGGTTAGGGTTAAGATGAGGGGTTAGGGTTTGGTACAGGGTTAGGGTTAAGTGTTAGGTTTAGGGTTGAAGAAATGGATTGGGGTTAGGATTAAAGGTTAGCGTGAGAGTTAACGCTTAGGGTTAAGATTAAGAGTTAGGGTTTAGGCTTATGTTTAGGGTTAGGGCTAGTTTTAGGGTTAGAGTTATGTGCTATGGTTTGTGTTAGAGGTTAGGGTTAGGTTTACTGGTCACGGTTAGGGTTAAGTTTAGGGGGTAGCATTAGGGTTAGGGTTAAGGTTAAGGAATAGGATTAGGGATAAGTGTTGGGCTTAGGGTTAGGGTTTAGTGTTAGGGTTAGCATTAAGGATTAGGGTTAGGGTCAGGGTTAAATGTTTGGGTGCGGGTAATGGTTAGGGTCAGGGTTAAGGTTCACGGATAGGGTTAGTGTTAATGGTTACGGGTAGGTTTAGGGTTCAGGGTTAGAGTTAGCATTAGGGCTTAAGGTTAGGATTAGGCGGTAGGTTAGATTTAGGGTTAGATCTAGGCGTTAGGGTAAGGGCTAGCGTTAGGGTTAAGAGATAGGGTTAGGTTTAATGCTTAGGATTAGGGTTAGGGTTTGGGGATAAAGTAAGTGTTAGGGGTTAGGTTTAAGGATCCAAGGTTAGGGTTATTTTTAGCTGTAGTGTTAGGGTTAGGGATAAGGGATCCCATTAGCATTAAGGGTCTTCCTTACTGTAGGGTTAAGGGTTAGGTTTAGAGTTATAGGTTAAGGTTAGGGTCACTGTTAAGATTTAGGGTGAGGGTTAACGGTTAGGGTAAAGGTTAAGCGTTAGGGTTAGGGATTAGTGATTAGGGTTTTTGGTTAGTGTTAGGGTTAGCGGTTAGGAGTTAGTGTTTTATGAAGGGGTATGGTTAGAATTAGGATTGGGGTTAGAGTTAGGGTGAGGTATAGGGGTTAGGTTTAGGGGTTAGTTTTAGGGTAAAAGGATAGGATTAGGGTTACGGGTTGGGCTTCGGTTTAGGGTTAAAGTTTAGTGCTGGGGTTAGGGATAGGGTTCAGGGTTAGCTTTAGGGGTTCTGGTTAGGGTTAGGTGTTAGGTTAGTGTCAGGGTTAGGTCTAGTCGTGAGGGTAAGGTTTAGGGTTAGCTTTAAGAGCTAGGGTTAGGTTTAATGGTTAGGATTAGGATTAGGGTTAAGGGTTAGGGAAAGGCTTAGGGGTTAGGGTGAAGGGTTAGGGTCAAGGGTTAGGGTTTTTGTTAGGCATAGCGTTGGGGTTAGAAGTAAGGGTTACTGTCAGTGTTAGGGTTGTAGGTAGGGTTACGGTTAGGGTTAGCGGTTTAGAATTAGGGTTAGGGATTAGGTGTCACAGTGATGACTAGGAGATAGGGTTAGAATTATGGGATAGGGGTTGTTCTCAGGAAATGGGTTATGCATTAACGTTAGGATAAGAGGGGAAAGTTAGGCGCACGGTGAGGTTTACGTGTTAAGGGGAGAAATAGGAACAGGGTTGGGTGTTATGTTCAGGGTTAGGGTTATCTGTTAAAGGTATTGTTTATGCTTAGTGCACGGGCCCTCTCTGCATTAGGCGGGCGGGGGGAGTTTAGGGGGCTTGGATTGTACCCGGGAACCCACTCTATCATACTCTGGGTATGGGCCCGTAGGTTTCATGGAGGACACAGTGGTAGAGCCTCCTTTCACGCATGGCATGGGAGGATTGCAGGCTTTCTAAACTCTAAGAAAGCAAGAAGTCTGAGAATTAGATTTAGGGTTAGGATTCTGGTTACGGTTAAGGATGAAGTTTAGTGTTAGGGTGAGGGCTTAGGGTTAGGGAATAGGGTTAGGGTTAAAGGTTACTCTTAGGTTTAACGGTTACACTTTGGTTTAGGGTTGAGGTTTACGGTTAGGGTTAAGATGAGGGGTTAGGGTTTGGTACAGGGTTAGGGTTAAGTGTTAGGTTTAGGGTTGAAGATTAGGATTAGGGTTAGGATTAAAGGTTAGCGTGAGAGTTAACGCTTAGGGTTAAGGTTAAGAGTTAGGGTTTAGGGTTCGAGTTAGGGTTAGGGTTAGTTTTAGGGTTAGAGTTATGTGCTATGGTTTGTGTTAGAGGTAAGGGTTTGGTTAAATGGTCACGGTTAGGGTTACGTTTAGGGGGTAGCATTAGGGATAGGGTTAGGGTTAAGGGATAGGATTAGGGATAAGTGTTGGGCTTAGGGTTAGGATTTAGTGTTAGGGTTAGCATTAAGGATTAGGGTTAGGGTCAGGGTTAAATGCTTCGGTGCGGGTAATGGTTAGGGTCAGGGATAAGGTTCACGGATAGGGTTAGTGTTAAGGGTTACGGGTAGGTTTAGAGTTCGGGGTTAGAGTTAGCATTAGGGCTTAAGGTTAAGATTAGGCGGTAGGTTAGATTTAGGGTTAGATCTAGGCGTTAGGGTAAGGGCTAGCGTTAGGGTTAAGAGATAGGGTTAGGTTTAATGCTTAGGATTAGGGTTAGGGTTTGGGGTTAAAGTAAGTGTTAGGGGTTAGGTTTAAGGATCCAAGGTTAGGGTTATTTTTAGCTGTAGTGTTAGGGTTAGGGATAAGGGATCCCATTAGCATTAAGGGTCTTCCTTACTGTAGGGTTAAGGGTTAGGCTTAGAGTTAAAGGTTAAGGTTAGGGTCAGTGTTAAGATTTAGGGTGAGGGTTAACGGTTGGGGTAAAGTTAAGCGTTAGGGTTAGGGATTAGTGATTAGGGTTTTTGGTTAGTGTTAGGGTTAGCGGTTAGGAGTTAGTGTTTTATGAAGGGGTATGGTTAGAATTAGGATAGGGGTTAAAGTTAGGGTGAGTTATAGGGGTTAGGTTTAGGGGTTAGTTTTAGGGTAAAAGGATAGGATTAGTGTTACCAGTTGGGCTTAGGTTTAGGGTTAAAGTTTACTGCTAGGGTTACAGATAGGGTTCAGGGTTAGCTTTAGGGGTTCTGGTTAGGGTTAGGTGTTAGGTTAGTGTCAGGGTTAGGTCTAGTCCTGAGGGTAAGGTTTAGGGTTAGTTTTAAGAGCTAGGGTTAGGTTTAATGGTTAGGATTAGGATTAGGGTTAAGGGTTAGGGTAAGGCTTAGTGGTTAGGGTGAAGGGTTAGGGTCAAGGGTTAGGGTTTTTGTTAGGCATAGCGTTGGGGTTAGAAGTAAGGGTTACTGTCAGTGTTAGGATTGTAGGTAGGGTTACGGTTAGGGTTAGCGGTTTAGAATTAGGGTTAGGGATTAGGTGTCACAGTGATGACTAGGAGATAGGGTTAGAATTATGGGATAGGGGTTGTTCTCAGGAAATGGGTTATGCATTAACGTTAGGATAAGTGGTTAAAGTTAGGCGCACGGTGAGGTTTACGTGTTAAGGGGAGAAATAGGAACAGGGTTGGGTGTTATGTTCAGGGTTAGGGTTATCTGTTAAACGTATTGTTTATGCTTAGCGCACGGGCCCTGTCTGCATTAGGCGGGCGGGGGGAGTTTAGGGGGCTGGGATTGTACCCGGGAACCCACTCTATCATACTCTGGGTATGGGCCCGTGGGTTTCATGCAGGACACAGTGGTAGAGCCTCCTTTCACGCATGGCATGGGAGGATTGCAGGCTTTCTAAACTCTAAGAGAGTAAGAAGTCTGAGAATTAGATTTAGGGTTAGGATTCTGGTTAGGGTTAAGGATGAAGTTTAGTGTTAGGGTGAGGGCTTAGGGTTAGGGATTAGGGTTAGGGTAAAAGGTTACTCTTAGGTTTAACGGTTACACTTTGGTTTAGGGTTGAGGTTTACGGTTAGGGTTAAGATGAGGGGTTAGGGTTTGGTACAGGGTTAGGGTTAAGTGTTAGGTTTAGGGTTGAAGAAATGGATTAGGGTTAGGATTAAAGGTTAGCGTGAGAGTTAACGCTTAGGGTTAAGATTAAGAGTTAGGGTTTAGGGTTATGTTTAGGGTTAGGGCTAGTTTTAGGGTTAGAGTTATGTGCTATGGTTTGTGTTAGAGGTTAGGGTTAGGTTTACTGGTCACGGTTAGGGTTAAGTTTAGGGGGTAGCATTAGGGTTAGGGTTAAGGTTAAGGAATAGGATTAGGGATAAGTGTTGGGCTTAGGGTTAGGGTTTAGTGTTAGGGTTAGCATTAAGGATTAGGGTTAGGGTCAGGGTTAAATGTTTGGGTGCGGGTAATGGTTAGGGTCAGGGTTAAGGTTCACGGATAGGGTTAGTGTTAATGGTTACGGGTAGGTTTAGGGTTCAGGGTTAGAGTTAGCATTAGGGCTTAAGGTTAGGATTAGGCGGTAGGTTAGATTTAGGGTTAGATCTAGGCGTTAGGGTAAGGGCTAGCGTTAGGGTTAAGAGATAGGGTTAGGTTTAATGCTTAGGATTAGGGTTAGGGTTTGGGGATAAAGTAAGTGTTAGGGGTTAGGTTTAAGGATCCAAGGTTAGGGTTATTTTTAGCTGTAGTGTTAGGGTTAGGGATAAGGGATCCCATTAGCATTAAGGGTCTTCCTTACTGTAGGGTTAAGGGTTAGGTTTAGAGTTATAGGTTAAGGTTAGGGTCAGTGTTAATATTTAGGGTGAGGGTTAACGGTTAGGGTAAAGGTTAAGCGTTAGGGTTAGGGATTAGTGATTAGGGTTTTTGGTTAGTGTTAGGGTTAGCGGTTAGGAGTTAGTGTTTTATGAAGGGGTATGGTTAGAATTAGGATTGGGGTTAGAGTTAGGGTGAGGTATAGGGGTTAGGTTTAGGGGTTAGTTATAGGGTAAAAGGATAGGATTAGGGTTACGGGTTGGGCTTAGGTTTAGGGTTAAAATTTAGTGCTGGGGTTAGGGATAGGGTTCAGGGTTAGCTTTAGGGGTTCTGGTTAGGGTTAGGTGTTAGGTTAGTGTCAGGGTTAGGTCTAGTCGTGAGGGTAAGGTTTAGGGTTAGCTTTAAGAGCTAGGGTTAGGTTTAATGGTTAGGCTTAGGATTAGGGTTAAGGGTTAGGGTAAGGCTTAGGGCTTAGGGTGAAGGGTTAGGGTCAAGGGTTAGGGTTTTTGTTAGGCATAGCGTTGGGGTTAGAAGTAAGGGTTACTGTCAGTGTTAGGGTTGTAGGTAGGGTTACGGTTAGGGTTAGCGGTTTAGAATTAGGGTTAGGGATTAGGTGTCACAGTGATGACTAGGAGATAGGGTTAGAATTATGGGATAGGGGTTGTTCTCAGGAAATGGGTTATGCATTAAGGTTAGGATAAGAGGTTAAAGTTAGGCGCACGGTGAGGTTTACGTGTTAAGGGGAGAAATAGGAACAGGGTTGGGTGTTATGTTCAGGGTTAGGGTTATCTGTTAAAGGTATTGTTTATGCTTAGCGCACGGGCCCTGTCTGCATTAGGCGGGCGGGGGGAGTTTAGGGGGCTGGGATTGTACCCGGGAACCCACTCTATCATACTCTGGGTATGGGCCCGTGGGTTTCATGCAGGACACAGTGGTAGAGCCTCCTTTCACGCATGGCATGGGAGGATTGCAGGCTTCTAAACTCTAAGAAAGCAAGAAGTCTGAGAATTAGATTTAGGGTTAGGATTATGGTTAGGGTTAAGGATGAAGTTTAGTGTTAGGGTGAGGGCTTAGGGTTAGGGAATAGGGTTAGGGTTAAAGGTTACTCTTAGGTTTAACAGTTACACTTTGGTTTAGGGTTGAGGTTTACGGTTAGGGTTAAGATGAGGGGTTAGGGCTTGGTACAGGGTTAGGGTTAAGTGTTAGGTTTAGGGTTGAAGATTAGGATTAGGGTTAGGATTAAAGGTTAGTGTGAGAGTTAACGCTTAGGGTTAAGGTTAAGAGTTAGGGTTTAGGGTTAGGTTTAGGGTTAGTTTTAGGGTTAGAGTTATGTGCTATGGTTTGTGTTAGAGGTTAGGGTTTGGTTTACTGGTCACGGTTAGGATTACGTTTAGGAGGTAGCATTAGGGTTATGGTTAGGGTTAGGGTTAAGGGATAGGATTAGGGTTAAGTGTTGGGCTTAGGGTTAGGGTTTATCGTTAGGGTTAGCATTAAGGATTAGGGTTAGGGTCAGGGTTAAATGCTTGGGTGCGGGTAATGGTTAGGGTCAGGGTTAAGGTTCACGGATAGGGTTAGTGTTAAGGGTTACGGGTAGGTTTAAGGTTCAGGGTTAGTGTTAGCATTAGGGCTTAAGGTTAGGATTAGGTGGTAGGTTAGATTTAGGGTTAGATCTAGGTATTAGGGTAAGGGCTAGCGTTAGGGTTAAGAGATAGGTTAGGTTTAATGCTTAGGATTAGGGTTAGGGTTTGGGGTTAAAGTAAGTGTTAGGGGTTAGGTTTAAGGATCCAAGGTTAGGGTTATTTTTAGCTGTAGTGTTGGGGTTAGGGATAGGGATCTCATTAGCATTAAGGGTCTTCCTAACTGTAGGGTTAAGGGTTAGCCTTAGAGGTAAAGGTTAAGGTTAGGGTCAGTGTTAAGATTTAGGGTGAGTGTTAACAGTTAGGGTAAAGGTTAAGCGTTAGGGTTAGGGATTAGTGATTAGTGTTTTTGGTTAGTGTTAGGGTTAGCGGTTAGGAGTTAGTGTTTTATGAAGGGGTATGGTTAGAATTAGGATTGGGGTTAGAGTTAGGGTGAGGTATAGGGGTTAGGTTTAGGGGTTAGTTTTAGGGTAAAAGGATAGGATTAGGGTTACGGGTTGGGCTTCGGTTTAGGGTTAAAGTTTACTGCTGTGGTTAGGGATAGGGTTCACGGTTAGGTTTAGGGGTTCTGGTTAGGGTTAACTGTTAGGTTAGTGTCAGGGTTAGGTCTAGTCGTGAGGGTAAGGTTTAGGGTTAGCTTTAAGAGCTAGGGTTAGCTTTAATGGTTAGGATTAGGATTAGGGTTAAGGGTTAGAGTAAGGCTTAGGGGTTAGGGTGAAGGGTTAGGGTCAAGGGTTAGGGTTTTTGTTAGGCATAGCGTTGGGGTTAGAAGTAAGGGTTACTGTCAGTGTTAGGGTTGTAGGTAGGGTTACGGTTAGGGTTAGCGGTTTAGAATTAGGGTTAGGGATTAGGTGTCACAGTGATGACTAGGAGATAGGGTTAGAATTATGGGATAGGGGTTGTTCTCAGGAAATGGGTTATGCATTAACGTTAGGATAATAGGTTAAAGTTAGGCGTACGGTGAGGTTTACGTGTTAAGGGGAGAAAGAGGAACAGGGTTGGGTGTTATGTTCAGGGTTAGGGTTATCTGTTAAAGGTATTGTTTATGCTTAGCGCACGGGCCCTGTCTGCATTAGGCGGGCGGGGGGAGTTTAGGGGGCTGGGATTGTACCCGGGAACCCACTCTATCATACTCTGGGTATGGGCCCGTGGGTTTCATGCAGGACACAGTGGTAGAGCCTCCTTTCACGCATGGCATGGGAGGATTGCAGGCTTTCTAAACTCTAAGAAAGCAAGAAGTCTGAGAATTAGATTTAGGGTTAGGATTCTGGTTAGGGTAAAGGATGAAGTTTAGTGTTAGGGTGAGGGCTTAGGGTTAGGGAATAGGGTTAGGGTTAAAGGTTACTCTTAGGTTTAACGGTTACACTTTGGTTTAGGGTTGAGGTTTACGGTTAGGGATAAGATGAAGGGTTAGTGTTTGCTACAGGGTTACGGTTAAGTGTTAGGTTTAGGGTTGAAGATTAGGATTACGGTTAGGATTAAAGGTTAGCGTGAGAGTTAACGCTTAGGGTTAAGGTTAAGAGTTAGGGTTTAGGGTTAGGGTTAGGGTTAGGGTTAGTTTTAGGGTTAGACTTATGTGCTATGGTTTGTGTTAGAGGTTAGGTTTAGGTTTACTGTTCACGGTTAGGGTTACGTTTAGGGGGTAGCATTAGGGTTAGGGTTAGGGTTAAGGGATAGGATTAGGGATAAGTGTTGGGCTTAGGGTTAGGGTTTAGTGTTAGGGTTAGCATTAAGGATTAGGGTTAGAAACAGGGTTAAATGCTTGGGTACGGGTAATGGTTAGGGTCAGGGTTAAGGTTGACGGATAGGGTTAGTGTTAAGGGTTACGGGTAGGTTTAGGGTTCAGGGTTAGTGTTAGCATTAGGGCTTAAGTTTAGGATTAGGCGGTAGGTTAGATTTAGGGTTAGATCTAGGCGTTAGTGTAAGGGCTAGCGTTAGGGTTAAGAGATAGGGTTATGTTTAATGCTTAGGATTAGGGTTAGGGTTTGGAGTTAAAGTAAGTGTTAGTGGTTAGGTTTAAGGATCCAAGGTTAGGGTTATTTTTAGCTGTAGTGTTAGGGTTAGGGATAAGGGATCCCATTAGCATTAAGGGTCTTCCTTACTGTAGGGTTAAGGGTTAGGCTTAGAGTTAAAGGTGAAGGTTAGGGTCAGTGTTAAGATTTAGGGTGAGGGTTAACGGTTAGGGTAAAGGTTAAGCGTTAGGGTTAGGGATTAGTGATTAGGGTTTTTCGTTAGTGTTAGGGTTAGCGGTTAGGAGTTAGTGTTTTATGAAGGGGTATGGTTAGAATTAGGATTGGCGTTAGAGTTAGGGTGAGGTATAGGGGTTAGGTTTAGGGGTTAGTTTTAGGGTAAAAGGATAGGATTAGGGTTACGGGTTGGGCTTAGGTTTAGGGTTAAAGTTTACTGCTAGGGTTAGGGATAGGGTTCAGGGTTAGCTTTAGGGGTTCTGGTTAGGGTTAGGTGCTAGGTTAGTGTCAGGGTTAGGTCTAGTCGTGAGGGTAAGGTTTAGGGTTAGCTTTAAGAGCTAGGGTTAGGTTTAATAGTTAGGATTAGTACTAGGGTTAAGGGTTAGGGTAAGGCTTAGGGGTTAGGGTGAAGGGTTAGGGTCAAGTGTTAGGGTTTTTGTTAGGCATAGTGTTGGGGTTAGAAGTAAGGGTTACTGTCAGTGTTAGGGTTGTAGGTAGGGTTACGGTTAGGGTTAGCGGTTTAGAATTAGGGTTAGGGATTAGGTGTCACAGTGATGACTAGGAGATAGGGTTAGAATTATGGGATAGGGGTTGTTGTCAGGAAATGGGTTATGCATTAACGTTAGGATAAGAGGTTAAAGTTAGGCGCACGGTGAGGTTTACGTGTTAAGGGGAGAAATAGGAACAGGGTTGGGTGTTATGTTCAGGGTTAGGGTTATCTGTTAAAGGTATTGTTTATGCTTAGCGCACGGGCCCTGTCTGCATTAGGCGGGCGGGGGGAGTTTAGGGGGCTGGGATTGTACCCGGGAACCCACTCTATCATACTCTGGGTATGGGCCCGTGGGTTTCATGCAGGACACAGTGGTAGAGCCTCCTTTCACGCATGGCATGGGAGGATTGCAGGCTTTCTAAACTCTAAGAAAGCAAGAAGTCTGAGAATTAGATTTAGGGTTAGGATTATGGTTAGGGTTAAGGATGAAGTTTAGTGTTAGGGTGAGGGCTTAGGGTTAGGGATTAGGGTTAGGGTTAAAGGTTACTCTTAGGTTTAACTGTTACAGTTTGGTTTAGGGTTGAGGTTTACGGTTATGGTTAAGATGAGGGGTTAGGGTTTGGTACAGGGTTAGGGTTAAGTGTTAGGTTTAGGGTTGAAGAAATGGATTAGGGTTAGGATTAAAGGTTAGCGTGAGAGTTAACGCTTAGGGTTAAGTTTAAGAGTTAGGGTTTAGGGTTAGGGTTAGGGTTAGTTTTAGGGTTAGAGTTATGTGCTATGGTTTGTGTTAGAGGTTAGGGTTAGGTTTATTGGTCACGGTTAAGGTTACGTTTAGGGGTTAGCATTAGGGTTAGGGTTAGGGTTAAGGGAAAGGATTAGTGTTAAGTGTTGGGCTTAGGGTTAGGGTTTAGTGTTAGGGTTAGCATTAAGGATTAGGGTTAGGGTCAGGGTTAAATGCTTGGGTGCGGGTAATGGTTAGGGTCAGGGTTGAGGTTCACGGATAGGGTTAGTGTTAAGGGTTACGGGTAGGTTTAGGGTTCAGGGTTAGTGTTAGCATTAGGGCTTAAGGTTAGGATTAGGCGGTAGGTTAGATTTAGGGTTAGATCTAGGCGTTAGGGTAAGGGCTAGCGTTAGGGTTAAGAGATAGGGTTAGGTTTAATGCTTAGGATTAGGGTTAGGGTTTGGGGTTAAAGTAAGTGTTAGGGGTTAGGTTTAAGGATCCAAGGTTAGGGATAATTTTAGCTGTAGTGTTAGGGTTAGGGATAAGGGATCCCATTAGCATTAAGGGTCTTCCTTACTGTAGGGTTAAGGGTTAGGCTTAGAGTTAAAACTGAAGGTTAGGGTCAGTGTTAAGATTTAGGGTGAGGGTTAACGGTTAGGGTAAATGTTAAGCGTTACGGTTAGGGATTAGTGATTAGGGTTTTTGGTTAGTGTTAGGGGTAGCGGTTAGGAGTTAGTGTTTTATGAAGGGGTATGGTTAGAATTAGGATTGGGGTTAGAGTTAGGGTGAGGTATAGGGGTTAGGTTTAGGGGTTAGTTTTAGGGTAAAATGATAGGATTAGGGTTACGGGTTGGGCTTAGGTTTAGGGTTAAAGTTTACTGCTAGGGTTAGGGATAGGGTTTAGGGTTAGCTTTAGGGGTTCTGGTTAGGGGTAGGTGTTAGGTTAGTGTCAGGGTTAGGTCTAGTCGTGAGGGTAAGGTTTAGGGTTAGCTTTAACAGCTAGGGTTAGGTTTAATGCTTAGGAATAGGATTAGGGTTAAAGGTTAGGGTAATGCTTAGGGGTTAGGGTGAAGGGTGAAGGGTTAGGGCTTTTGTTAGGCATAGCGTTGGGGTTAGAAGTAAGGGTTCCTGTCAGTGTTAGGGTTGTAGGCAGCGTTACGGTTAGGCTTAGCGGTTGAGAATTAGGGTTAGGGATTAGGTGTTACAGTGATGACTAGGAGATAGGGTTAGAATTATGGGATAGGGGATGTTCTCAGGGAATGGGTTATGCATTAACGTTACGATAAGAGGTTAAAGTTAGGCTCACGGTGAGGTTTACGTGTTAAGGGGAGAAATATGAACAGGGTTAGGTGCCATGTTCAGGGTTAGGGTTATCTGTTAAAGGTATCATTTATGCTTAGCGCACGGGCCCTGTCGGCATTAAGCTGGGGGGAGTTTAGGGGGCTGGGATTTTCACCGGGAACCCACTGTATCGGACTCTGGGTATGGGCTCGTGGGTTTCATGCAGGACACAGTGGTAGAGCCTCCTTTCACACATGGCATGGGAGGATTGCAGGCTTTCTAAACTCTAAGAAAGCAAGAAGTCTGAGAATTAGATTTAGGGTTAGGATTACTGTACGGTTTAGGGATGAAGATTAGTGATAGGGTGAGACTTAGGGTTAGGGGTTAGGGTTAGGGTTAGGGTTGTTGGTAGGGTGAAGGTTAGGGTTGGCATTTTAGAATTAGGGATGAGGTGTTACGGTTATGGCTACGGGTTAGGATTAGAATTATGGGATAGGACTTCTTCTCAGGGTGTTATGCATTAAGGTTAAGATAGGGGATAAGTTAGGGTTACGGGGAGGTTTATGTTTTAAGGTGAGCAATAGGATCAGGGTCAGGTGCTATGTTCATGGTGAGGGTTATCTGTTAGGGGTAGTGTTTATACTTAGCGTACAGGCCCTGTCTGCACTGGGCGGGGGCCTTGGGTTAGGGGGATGAAATTTTCCCCGGGAACCCACTCTATCATACGCTAGGTATGGGCTCCTGGTTTCATGCAAGAGAGAGCTGGAGAGCCCCCTTTTACTCATGGCATGGGAGGATTTTAGGCTTTCTAAACTCTAAGAAAGCAAGAAGTCCGAGAATTAGATTTAGGGGTAGGATTATGATAATGTTTAGGGTTACCGTTAGGGTTAGGGTTAAGGGTTAGGCTTAGGGTTAGGATTCAGGTTTAGAGTTAAGGTTTAGGGTTAGGGTCAGGGTTAAGGGTTAGGGTGAGGGTTAACAGGTACGGTTAGGGTTAAGGTGTTAGGGATAGGGTTAGGGTTAAGGGTTAGGTTTATGGTTCATGTTTAAGGTTAGCATTAGGGATTAGGGTTAGTGTTAACTGTAGGTTCTGTTGGGGTTGGATCTCTAGGCATTATGGCAAAGGTTAGGGTTAGGGTTAAGAGTCAGGGTTATGTTTAATGGTTAGGACGGGATTAGGGTTAAGTGTTAGGGTAAGGCTTAGGGGTTAGGGTGAAGGGTGAAGGGTTAGGGCTTTTGTCAGGCATAGCGTTGGGGTTAGAAGTAAGGGTTACTGTCAGTGTTAGGGTTGTAGGTAGGGTTACGGTTGGGGTTAGCAGTTTAGAATTACGGTTAGGGGTCAGGTGCTACAGTTATCACTAGGAGATAGGGTTAGAATTATGGGATAGGGAATGTTCTGGGGGAATAGGTTATGCATTAACATTAGAATAAGAGGTTAAAGTTAGGCTCACGGTCAGGTGTACGTGTTAAGGGGAGAAATAGGAACAGGGTTAGGTGTTATGTTCAGGGTTAGGGTTATCTGTTAAAGGTATTGTTTATGCCTAGCGCACGGGCCCTGTCTGCGTTAGCCAGGGGGAGTTTAGGGGGCTGGCATTGTCACCGGGAACCCACTGTATCAGACTCTGGGTATGGGCCCGTGGGTTTCATGCCGGACACATTGGTAGAGCTTCCTTTCACACATGGCATGGGAGGATTGCAGGCATTCTAAACTCTAAGAAAGCAAGAAGTCTCAGAATTAAATTTAGAGTTAGGATTATCGTTAGGGTTCAGGATGAAGTGTAGTGTTACGGTGAGGGCTTAGGGTTACAGATTAGGGTTAGGGTTTAAGGTTACTGTTAGGTTTAACGGTTACAGTTCGTTTAGGGTTGAGGTTTGCGGATAGGGTTAAGATGAGGGATTAGTGTTTGGTACAGGGTTAGGGTTAAATGTTAGGTTTAGGGTTCAAGATTAGGATTAGGGTTAGGATTAAAGGTTAGCATGAGAGTTAACGGTTAAGGTTAAGGGTTAGGGTTAGGGTTTAGGTTTAGGGTTAAGGGTTAGGGTTAGTTTTAGGGTTAGAGTTATGTGTTAGGGTTTGTGTTAGAGGTTAGGGTTAGGTTTACTGTTCATGGTTGGGGTTACGTTTAGGGGTTAGCATTAGGGTTAGGGATTAGGTTAAGGGTAAGTGTTTAGAGTTAGTGTTGGGCTTTAGGCTCGGGGCTTAGGTTCAGGGTCAGGGGTTAGGGTTGGTGGTAGGGCTTAGATTTAGCGGTCAGTTTAAGGGCACAGGACCTGGTTAATCTACAGTGAGAGGGGTGTGGTCGGAGTCACCACGAAAGCACAACGTCATTCCCTGGGCCATGGGACAAAACCTACATGCAGGACTCAGGCGGAGCCTCATCTCACACATGGCATGGCTGTATTATAGGCTTGCTTCACTCTGGGAATGGAAGTAGTGTGAGAATTAGGGTTAGGTTTTTGGTTAGGGGTTTCGAGTTAAGAGTTAGATTTCGAGTCAGGGTCAGGTGCTAGGGATTAGTGGTTAGGGTTAGAGTTAGTGTTAGGGGTTAGGTGTTTAGTCTGGGTTAGGGGGCCAGGGTTAGGTTTAGGGTTGGGGTTAGCGTTAGGGTTAGGGGTTAGGGTTAAGGGTTAGGCTTAGGGTTAGGGTTCAGGGTTAGGGTTATGGTTTAGGGTTAGAGTCAGGGTTAAGTGTTAGGGTGAGGCTTAACAGCTAGGGTTAGGGTTAGGGGGTTAGGGATAAGGTTAGGGTTAAGGGTTAGGTTTATGGTTCAGGGTTAAGGTTAGGATTAGGGGTTAGGGTTAGTGTTAACTGTAGGTCAGTGTTGGCGTTAGATCTCTAGGCATTAGCGTATAGGTTAGGGTTAGGATTAATTAGGGTTATGTTTAATGGTTAGGATTGGGATTAGCGTTAAGGGTTAGGGTTAAGCTTTAGGGGTTATGACTAAGGATCAATGGTTAGGGTTATTTTTAGGCATAGGGTTAGGGTAAGGGTTTTAGGGTTAGTGTTAGTGTTGTTGGTAGGGTTAAGGTTAGGGTTGGCGTTTCAGAATTAGGGATTAGGTGTTATGGTTACGGCTAGGAGTTAGGGTTAGAATTACGGTATAGGGCTTGTTCTCAGGGTGTCATGCATTATCGTTAAGATAAGGGGTTAAGTTAGGGTTAGGGTGAGGTTTACGTGTTAAGGTGAGCAGTAGGATCAGGGTTAGGTGTTATGTTCTGGGTTAGGGTTATGGGTGTGGGGTAGGGTTTATGCTTAGGGCCCGGGCCCTGTATGCACTAGGAGGCGAAGTTAGGGGTCTGTGATGGTCTCTGGGAACCCACTCTATCGTACGCAGTGTATGGGCCTCTGGGTTTCATGCAGGACACTGTGGCAGAGAGGGCTTTCATGCGTGGCTTAGTAGGATTGTAGGCTTTCAAAACTCTGAGAAAGCAAGAAGTCTGGGAATTAGATTTAGGGTTAGGATTACTGTACGGTTTAGCGATGAAGATTAGTGATAGGGTGAGGCTTAGGGTTAGGGGTTAGGGTTAGGGTTAGGGTTGTTGGTAGGGTGAAGGTTAGGGTTGGCATTTTAGAATTAGGGATGAGGTATTACGGTTATGGCTCGGGGTTAGGATTAGAATTATGGGATAGGACTTCTTCTCAGGGTGTTATGCATTAAGGTTAAGATAAGGGGATAAGTTAGGGTTACGGGGAGGTTTATGTTTTAAGGTGAGCAATAGGATCAGGGTCAGGTGCTATGTTCAGGGTGAGGGTTATCTGTTAGGGGTAGTGTTTATACTTAGCGTACAGGCCCTGTCTGCACTGGGCGGGGGGCTGGGGTTAGGGGGATGGGATTGTCCCCGGGAACCCACTCTATCATACGCTAGGTATGGGCTCCTGGTTTCATGCAAGAGAGAGCTGCAGAGCCCCCTTTTACTCATGGCATGAGAGGATTTTAGGCTTTCTAAACTCTAGGAAAGCAAGAAGTCCGAGAATTAGATTTAGGGGTAGGATTATGATAATGTTTAGGGTTAGGGTTTGTGTTAAGGTGGGGTCTTAGGGTTAGGGGTTAGGGTTAGAGGTTAGTGTTAGGTTTAACATTTACAGTTAGGTTTATGGTTAAGTTTCAGGGATAGGTTTAAGGTTTGGGTTTAGCGTTTGGCACAGGGTTAGGCTTCAGTGTTAGCTTTATGGTTAAAGATTAGGATTAGGGTTAGTGTGAGGGTTAATGGTAAGGGTCAAGATTAAGGGTTAGGGTTGGGGTTAGGGTTAGGTTTAGGGTTAGGGCTTAGGGTTAAGGGATAGGATTAGGGTTAAGTGTTGGGCTTATTGTTAGGGTTAAAGTTTAGTGTTAGGGTTAATGTTTAGTGTTATGGTCCAGTTTAAGTGTTAGGGTGAGGGTTAACAGTTAGGATTAGGCTTAGGGGTTAGGGATATAGTGAAGGTTCAGTGTTAGGGTTAGGTTTAGGGTTCAGGGTTAGGGTTAGCTTTAGGGGTTATGGTTAGGGTTAGGTGTTAGGTAAGTGTCAGGGTTAGGTCTAGTCGTGAGGGTAAGGTTTAGGGTTAGCTTTAAGAGCTAGGGTTAGGTTTAATGGTTAGGATTAGGATTAGGGTTAAGGGTTAGGGTAATGCTTAGGGGTTAGGGTGAAGGGTGAAGGGTTAGGGCTTTTGTTAGGCATAGCGTTGGGGTTAGAAGTAAGGGTTCCTGTCAGTGTTAGGGTTGTAGGCAGCGTTACGGTTAGGCTTAGCGGTTGAGAATTAGGGTTAGGGATTAGGTGTTACAGTGATGACTAGGAGATAGGGTTAGAATTATGGGATAGGGGATGTTCTCAGGGAATGGGTTATGCATTAACGTTACGATAAGAGGTTAAAGTTAGGCTCACGGTGAGGTTTACGTGTTAAGGGGAGAAATATGAACAGGGTTAGGTGCCATGTTCAGGGTTAGGGTTATCTGTTAAAGGTATCATTTATGCTTAGCGCACGGGCCCTGTCGGCATTAAGCTGGGGGGAGGTTAGGGGGCTGGGATTGTCACCGGGAACCCACTGTATCGGACTCTGGGTATGGGCCCGTGGGTTTCATGCAGGACACAGTGGTAGAGCCTCCTTTCACGCATGGCATGGGAGGATTGCAGGCTTTCTAAACTCTAAGAAAGCAAGAAGTCTGAGAATTAGATTTAGGGTTAGGATTACTGTACGGTTTAGGGATGAAGATTAGTGATAGGGTGAGACTTAGGGTTAGGGGTTAGGGTTAGGGTTAGGGTTGTTGGTAGGGTGAAGGTTAGGGTTGGCATTTTAGAATTAGGGATGAGGTGTTACGGTTATGGCTACGGGTTAGGATTAGAATTATGGGATAGGACTTCTTCTCAGGGTGTTATGCATTAAGGTTAAGATAGGGGATAAGTTAGGGTTACGGGGAGGTTTATGTTTTAAGGTGAGCAATAGGATCAGGGTCAGGTGCTATGTTCATGGTGAGGGTTATCTGTTAGGGGTAGTGTTTATACTTAGCGTACAGGCCCTGTCTGCACTGGGCGGGGGCCTTGGGTTAGGGGGATGAAATTTTCCCCGGGAACCCACTCTATCATACGCTAGGTATGGGCTCCTGGTTTCATGCAAGAGAGAGCTGGAGAGCCCCCTTTTACTCATGGCATGGGAGGATTTTAGGCTTTCTAAACTCTAAGAAAGCAAGAAGTCCGAGAATTAGATTTAGGGGTAGGATTATGATAATGTTTAGGGTTACCGTTAGGGTTAGGGTTAAGGGTTAGGCTTAGGGTTAGGATTCAGGTTTAGAGTTAAGGTTTAGGGTTAGGGTCAGGGTTAAGGGTTAGGGTGAGGGTTAACAGGTACGGTTAGGGTTAGGGTGTTAGGGATAGGGTTAGGGTTAAGGGTTAGGTTTATGGTTCATGTTTAAGGTTAGCATTAGGGATTAGGGTTAGTGTTAACTATAGGTCCTGTTGGGGTTGGATCTCTAGGCATTATGGCAAAGGTTAGGGTTAGGGTTAAGAGTCAGGGTTATGTTTAATGGTTAGGATTGGGATTAGGGTTAAGTGTTAGGGTAAGGCTTAGGGGTTAGGGTGAAGGGTGAAGGGTTAGGGCTTTTGTTAGGCATAGCGTTGGGGTTAGAAGTAAGGGTTACTGTCAGTGTTAGGGTTGTAGGTAGGGTTACGGTTGGGGTTAGCAGTTTAGAATTACGGTTAGGGGTCAGGTGCTACAGTTATCACTAGGAGATAGGGTTAGAATTATGGGATAGGGAATGTTCTGGGGGAATAGGTTATGCATTAACATTAGAATAAGAGGTTAAAGTTAGGCTCACGGTCAGGTGTACGTGTTAAGGGGAGAAATAGGAACAGGGTTAGGTGTTATGTTCAGGGTTAGGGTTATCTGTTAAAGGTATTGTTTATGCCTAGCGCACGGGCCCTGTCTGCGTTAGCCAGGGGGAGTTTAGGGGGCTGGCATTGTCACTGGGAACCCACTGTATCAGACTCTGGGTATGGGCCCGTGGGTTTCATGCCGGACACATTGGTAGAGCTTCCTTTCACACATGGCATGGGAGGATTGCAGGCATTCTAAACTCTAAGAAAGCAAGAAGTCTCAGAATTAAATTTAGAGTTAGGATTATCGTTAGGGTTCAGGATGAAGTGTAGTGTTACGGTGAGGGCTTAGGGTTACGGATTAGGGTTAGGGTTTAAGGTTACTGTTAGGTTTAACGGTTACAGTTCGTTTAGGTTTGAGGTTTGCGGATAGGGTTAAGATGAGGGATTAGTGTTTGGTATAGGGTTAGGGTTAAATGTTAGGTTTAGGGTTCAAGATTAGGATTAGGGTTAGGATTAAAGGTTAGCATGAGAGTTAACGGTTAAGGTTAAGGGTTAGGGTTAGGGTTTAGGTTTAGGGTTAAGGGTTAGGGTTAGTTTTAGGGTTAGAGTTATGTGTTAGGGTTTGTGTTAGAGGTTAGGGTTAGGTTTACTGTTCATGGTTGGGGTTACGTTTAGGGGTTAGCATTAGGGTTAGGGATTAGGTTAAAGATAAGTGTTTAGAGTTAGTGTTGGGCTTTAGGCTCCGGGATTAAGTTCAGGGTAAAGGTTTAGGGTTGGTGGTAGGGCTTAGATTTAGCGGTCAGTTTAAGGGCACAGGACCTGGTTAATCTACGGTGAGAGGGGTGTGGTCGGAGTCATCACGAAAGCACAACATCATTCCCTGGGCCCTGGGACAAGACCTACATGCAGGACTCAGGTGGAGCCTCATCTCACACATGGCATGGCTATATTGTAGGCTTGCTTCACTCGGGAATGGAAGTAGTGTGAGAATTAGGGTTAGGGTTGGGGTTAGGGGTTTCGAGTTAGGGGTTAGTTTCGAGTCAGGGTCAGGTGCTAGGGATTAGTGGTTAGGGTTAGAGTTAGTGTTAGGGGTTAGGTGTTAAGTGTGGGTTTGGGGGCCAGGGTTAGGTTTAGGGTTGGGGTTAGTGTTAGCTGTAGGTGTCAGGGTTAAGGGATAGGGTTAGGGTTAAGGGTTAGGCTTAGGGTTAGGGTTCAGGGTTAGGGTTAAGGTTTAGGGTTAGAGTCAGGGTTAAGGGTTAGGGTGAGGCTTAACAGTTAGGGTTAGGGTTAGGGGGTTGGGATAGGGTTAGGGTTAAGGGTTAGGTTTATGGTTCAGGTTTAAAGTTAGCATTAGGTGTTAGGGTTAGTGTTAACTGTAGGTGAGTGTTGCGGTTAGATCTCTAGGCATTAGGGTAAAGGTTACGGTTAGCGTTAAGAGTTAGGGTTATGTTTAATGGTTAGGATTGGGATTAGCGTTAAGGGTTAGGGTTAAAGTTTAGGGGTTATGACTAAGGATCAATGCTTAGGGTTATTTTTAGGCGTAGGGTTAGGGTAAGGGTTTAGGGTTAGTGTTAGAGTTGTTGGTAGGGTTAAGGTTAGGGTTGGCGTTTCAGAATTAGGGATTAGGTGTTATCGTTATGGCTAGGAGTTAGGGTTAGAATTACGGTATAGGGCTTGTTCTCAGGGTGTCATGCATTATCGTTAAGATAAGGGGTTAAAGTTAGGGTTACAGTGAGGTTTACGTGTTAAGGTGAGCAGTAGGATCAGGGATAGTTGTTATGTTCTGGGTTAGGGTTATGGGTGAGGGGTAGGGTTTATGCTTAGGTCACAGGCCCTGTATGCACTAGAAGGCGAAATTAGGGTTCTGTGATGGTCGCTGGGAACCCACTCTATCGTACGCAGTGTATGGGCCTCTGGGTTTCATGCAGGACACTGTGGTAGAGCCGGCTTTCATGCATGGCTTAATAGGATTGTAGGCTTTCAAAACTCTGAGAAAGCAAGAAGTCTGAGAATTATATTTAGGGTTAGGATTACGGTACGGTTTAGGGATGAAGACTAGTGATAGGGTGAGGGCTTAGGGTTAGGGGTTTGGGTTAGGGTTAGGGTTTTTGGTAGGGTGAAAGCTAGGGTTGGCATTTTAGAAATAGGGATGAGGTGTTACGGTTATGACCAGGTGATAGGATTAGAATTATGGGATAGGGCTTCTTCTCAGGGTGTTATGCATTAAGGTTAAGATAAGGGGATAAGTTAGGGTTACGGGGAGATTTATGTTTTCAGGTGAGCAATAGGATCAGGGTTAGGTGTTATGTTCAGGGTGAGGGTTATCAGTTAGGGGTATTGATTATACTTAGGGCACGGGCCCTGTATGCACTTGGCGGCGGGCGGGGATTATAGCGATGGGATTGTCCCCGGGAACCCACTCTATCATACGCTGGGTATGGGCTCCTGGGTTTCATGCAGGACACAGTGGCAGAGTCCCCTTTTACTCATGGCATGGGAGGATTGTAGGCTTTCTTAACTCTGAGAAAGCAAGAACTCTGAGAATTAGATTTAGGGGTAGGATTATGGTAATGTTTAGGGATCAAGATTCGTGTTAGGGTGGCGTCTTAGGGTTAGGGGTTAGGGTTAAAGGTTAATGTTAGTTTTAACAGTTACAGTTAGGTTTACGGTTCAGTTTGAGGGTTAGGGTTTATGTTTGGGTCTAGTGTTTGAGACAGGATTAGGCTTCAGTGTTAGCTTTATGGTTAAAGTTTAGGATTAGAGTCACGGTTAAGGTTTAGTGTGATGGTTAATGGTAAGGGTCAATATTATGGGTTAGGGTGGGGTTAGGGTTAGGAATAAGGCTTCATGTAACCTTTAGGGTTAGAGTTAATTGTTGTGGTTACGGGTAGAGCTTAGGGTTAGGTTTAGGATTCATGGTTAGGGTTATGTTTAGCGGTTAGTGTTAGGGTTAGTGGTCAGGTTTAAGGTAAGATTTTAGAGTTAGTGTTCGGCGTTACAGTCTGAGCTTATGTTTACAGTTAGGGGTTAGTGTTAGTGTTAGGGCTGAGATTTATCTGTTAGTATAAGGGCACAGGACTTGTTTAATCTATGGTGAGAAGGGTGTGGACAGGTCGCTGTGACACCACACCATCGTACTCTTTGTATTTGGCCCAGACCTACATGTGGGACACAGGCAGAGCCTCATCTCAGGAATGGCATGGCTGTATTGTAGGTTTGCTTAAGGCTGAGAATGGAAGAGGTGTGAGAATTAGGGTTAAGTTTAGGGTTACGGGTTTGGGGTTAGGGGTTTAGGGTTAGAGGGAGGGTTAGGGGTTAGGGATTAGTAGTTAGGGTTACTGTTAGCATTAAAGGTTAGGTCTTAGGGTTGGGATAGGAGCTAGGGTTAGGTTTAGGGTTGGGTTCAGTGTTACGTTTAGGGTTAGGGGTTAGGGTTAGGCTTAGGGTTAAGGGATAGGATTCAGGTTAAGTGTTGGGCTTAGGGTTAGGGTTTAGTTTTAGGGTTATCGTTAAAGATTAGGGTTAGGGTCAGGGTTAAATGTTTGGGTGCGGGTAATGGTTAGGGTCAGGGTTAAGGGTTACGGATAGGGTTAGTGTTAAGGGTTACGGGTAGGTTTAGGGTTCAGGGTTAGAGTTAGCATTAGGGCTTAAGGTTAGGATTAGGTTGTAGGTTAGATTTAGGGTTAGATCTAGGCGTTAGGGTAAGGGCTAGGGTTAGGATTAAGAGATAGGGTTAGGTTTAATGCTTAGGATTAGGGTTAGGGTTTGGCGTTAAAGTAAGTGTTAGGGGTTAGGTTTAAGGATCAAATGTTAGGGTTATTTTTAGCCGTAGTGTTAGGTTTAGGGTTAAGGGATAAGGTTAGCGTTAAGGGTTTCCCTTACTGTTAGGGTTAAGGGTTAGGCTTAGAGTTAAAGGTTAATGTTAGGGTCAGTGTTAAGGGTTAGGGTGAGGGTTAATGGTTAGGGTAAAGCTTAAGCCTTAGGGTTAAGGGTTAGCAATTAGGGTTTATTATTAGTGTTAGGGTTAGGGTTTAGGAGTTAGTGTTTTATGAAGAGGTATGGTTAGAGTTAGGTTTGGGGTTAGTATTAGGGTTAGGTTTAGGGGTTAGTTTTAGGGTAAAAGGATAGGATTAGGGTTAAGGGTTGGGCTCAGGTTTAGGGTTAAAGTTTAGTGTTAGGGTTAATGTTTAGTGTTATGGTCCAGTTTAAGTGTTAGGGTGAGGGTTAACGGTTAGGATTAGGCTTAGAGGTTGGGGATATAGTGAGGGTTCAGAGTTAGGGTTAGGTTTAGGATTCAGGGTTAGGGTTAGCTTTAGGGGTTATGGTTAGGGTTAGATGTTAGGTTAGTGTCAGGGTTAGGTCTAGTCGTGAGGGTAAGGTTTAGGGTTAGCTTTAAGAGCTACGGTTAGGTTTAATGGTTAGGATTAGGATTAGGGTTAAGGGTTAGGGTAAGGCTTACGGGTTAGGGTGAAGGGTGAAGGGTTATGGCTTTTGTTAGGCATAGCGTTGGGGTTAGAAGTAAGGGTTACTGTCAGTGTTATGGTTGTAGTTAGGGTTACGGTTAGGGTTAGCAGTTTAGAATTAGGGTTAGGGATCAGGTTTTACAGTTATGACTAGGAGATAGGGTTAGAATTATGGGATAGGGGTTGTTCTCAGGGAATGGGTTATGCATGAACGTTACGATAAGAGGTTACATTTAGGCTCACAGTGAGGTTTACGTGTTAAGGGGAGAAATAGGAACAGGGTTAGGTGTTATGTTCAGGGTTAGGGTTACCTGTTAAAGGTATTGTTTATGCTTAGCGCATGGGCCCTGTCTGCATTAGGCAGTGTGGAAGGTTAGGGGGCTGGGATTGTCACCAGGAACCCACTGTATCGTACTCTGGATATGGGCCCGTGGGTTTCATACAGGACACAGTGTTAGAGCCTCCTTTAACGCATGGCATGGGAGGATTGCAGGCTTTCTAAACTCTAAGAAAGCAAGACGTCTGAGAATTAGATTTAGGTTTAGGATTATGGTTAGGGTTAAGGATGAAGTTTAGTGTTAGGGTGAGGGCTTAGGGTTAGGGATTAGGGTTAGGATTAAAGGTTATTCTTAGGTTTAACGGTTACAGTTCGGTTTATGGTTGAGGTTTACTGTTAGGGTTAAGATGAGGGGTTAGTGTTTGGTACAGGGTTAGGGTTAAGTGTTAGGTTTAGGGTTGAAGATTAGGATTAGTGTTAGGATTAAAGGTTAGCGTGAGAGTTAACGGTTAGGGTAAAGGTTAAGAGTTACGGTAGGGTTTAGGTTTAGGGTTAAGGGTTAGGGTAAGTTTTAGGGTTAGAGTTATGTGTTAGGGTTTGTGTTAGAGGTTAGGGTTAGGTTTACTGTTCACGGTTAGGGTTACGTTTAGGGGTTAGCATTAGGGTTAGGGATTAGGTTTAGGGTAAGGGTTTAGTGTTAATGTTGGGCTTTAGGCTCGGGGCTTAGGTTCAGGGTCAGTCGTTAGGGTTGGTGGTAGAGCTCAGATTTAGCGGTCAGTTTAAGGGCACTGGACTTGGTTAATCTAAGGTGAGAAGGGTGCGGTCAGAGTCACCATGAAAGCACAACATCATTCCCTGGGCCTTGGGACAAAACTTACATGCAGAACTCAGGTGGAGCCTCATCTCACACATGGCATGTCTGTATTGTAGGCTTGCTTCACTCTGGGAATGGAAGTAGTGTGAGAATTAGGGTTAGGTTTGCGGTTAGGGGTTTCGAGTTAGGGGTTAAGTTTCGAGTCAGGGTTAGGTGCTAGTGGTTAGGGGTAGAGTTAGTGTTACGGGTTCGGTGTTAATTCTGGGTTAGGGGGCCAGGATTAGGTTTAGGGTTGGGGTTAGTGTTATGGTTAGCGGTTAAGGTTAATGGATAGGGTTAGGGTTAAGGGTTAGGCTTAGGGTTAGGGTTCAGGGTTAGGGTTCAGGTTTAGGGTTAGGGTCAGGGTTAAGGGTTAGGGTGAGGGTTAATCATTAGGGGGTTAGGGTTAAGGATTAGGTTTATTGTTCAGGTTTAAGGTTATAATTAGTGGTTTGTGTTACTTGTAACTGTAGGTCAGTGTTGGGGTTAGAACTCTAGGCATTAATGTAAAGGTTAGAGTTAGGGTTCAGAGTTAGGGTTATGTTTAATTGTTAGGATTGGGATTAGGGTTAAGAGTTAGGGTTAAGGTTAGGGGTTATGACTAAGGATCAACGGTTAGGGTTATTTTTAGGCATAGGGTTAGGGTAAGGGGTTAGGGTTAGTGTTAGTGTTGTTGGTAGGGTTAAGGTTAGGGTTGGCGTTTCAGAATTAGAGATTAGGTGTTATGGTTATGGCTAGGAGTTAGGGTTAGAATTACAGTACAGGGCTTGTTCTCAGGGTGTCATGCATTAAGGTTACGATATGGGGTTAAAGTTAGGGTTACGGTGAGGTTTACGTGTTAAGGTGAGCAGTAGTATCAGGGTTAGGTGTTATGTTCTGGGTTAGGGTTATGGGTGAGGGCTAGTGTTTATGCTTAGGGCATGGGCCCTGTATGCCCTAGGAATCGAAGTTAGGGGTCTGTTGTGGTCGCTGGGAACCCACTCTATCGTACGCTGTGTATGGGCCTCTGGGTTTCTTGCAGGACACTGTGGCAGAGCCGGCTTTCATGCATGGCTTAGTAGGATTGTAGGCTTTCAAAACTCTGAGAAAGCAAGAAGTCTGAGAATTAGATTTAGGGTTAGGATTACGGTACGGTTTAGGGATGAAGATTAGTGATAGGGTGAGGGCTTAGGGTTAGAGGTTAGGGTTAGGGTTAGGGTTGTTGGTAGGGTGAAGGTAGGGTTGGCATTTTAGAATTAGGGATGAGGTGTTATGGTTATGGCTGGGGATTAGGATTGGAATTATGGGATGGAGCTTCTTCTCAGGGTGTTATACATTAACGTTAAGATAAGGGGATAAGTTAGGGTTACGGGGAGGTTTATGTTTTAAGGTGAGCAATAGCATCAGGGTCAGGTGTTATATTCAGGGTGAGGGTTATCTGTTAGGGGTAGTGTTTATACTTAGCGTACGGGCCCTGTCTGCACTGGGCGGGGGGCGGGGGTTAGGGGGATGGGATTGTGCCCCGGAACGCACTGTATCGTACGCTGGGTATGGGCTCCTGGGTTTCATGCAGGACACAGTGGCAGAGCCCCCTTTTACTCATGGCATGGGAGGATTGTAAGCTTTCTAAACTCTGAGATAGCAAGAAGTCTGAGAATTAGATTTAGGGGTAAGATTATGGTAATGTTTAGCGAGGAAGATTAGTGTTAGGGTGGGCTCTTAGGGTTAGGGGTTAGGGTTAAAGGTTCGTGTTATTTTTAACAGTTACAGTTACGTTTTCGGTTAAGTTTCAGGGTTAGGGTTAGGGTTAAGGTTTGGTTTTATCGTTTGTCACAGGGTTAGGCTTCAGTGTTAGCTTTATGGTTAAAGATTAGGATTAGGGTTAGGGTTAAGGGTTAGTGTGAGGGTTAATGGTAAGGGTCAAGATTAAGTGTTAGGGTTGGGCTTAGGGTTAGGAATAAGGCTTCGTGTAACGTTTAGGTTTAGAGTTAAGTGTTATGGTTATGGCTAGAGGTTAGGGTTAGGTTTAGGGTTCATTGTTAGGGTTACATTTAGGGGTTCGGGTTATGGGTTAAGTTTAGGGTGAGTGTTTAGTGTTACTGTTGGGCGTTAGGATAAGGGCCGAGGTTTAGGTTTAGGATTTAGGTTTAGTATTAGGGCTTAGATTTAGTGGTTAGTTTAAGGGCACATGCTCTGTTTAATCTATGGTGGAAAGGGTGCAGACTGGGTCGCCTCAACACCACACCATCGTACCTTGGGCCCAGACCTACATGCAGGACTCAGGCAGAGCCTCTTCTCACTCGTGGCATGGCTCTATTGTAGGCTTGGTCAACTCTGAGAACGAAGGAAATGTGAGAATTAGGGTTATGGTTAGGGTTATGTGTTTGGGGTTAGAGGTTTAGGTTTGAGTGAAGTTTAGTGGTTAGGAATTAGAAGTTAGGATTAGTGTGTCAGGGGTTAGGTGTTAGGTTTTTGTAAGGGGCTAGCGTTAGATTTAGGTTTAGGGTTAATGTTCAGGTGGGTTAGGGGTCAGCGTTAGGGTTAGGCTTACAAGATAGGATTAAGGTAAAGGGTGAAGGCTTAAGATTAGCAGTAAGGGTTAAGGTTAGGGTTAAGGGTTAGGGTTTCGGTCCAAGTTAAGGGTGAGAGTGAGAGTTAACAGTTGCGATTAGGGTAATGGTTTAGGGATAGTAATAGGTTTAAGGGATAGGGTTAGGGTTAGGTTTAGGGTTCGGGGTTAGGGTTAGCATTAGCGGTTAGGGTTAGGGTTAGGGGTTAGGGTTACAGTTAGGGTTAGGTCTAGGCATTATGGTAATGGTTCGTGTTAGGGTTAAGAATTAGGGTTAGGTTTAATTGTTAGGATTATGATCAGGGTAATGGTTAGGGTTAGGGTTAGCGGTTAGAGTTAGGGTTAGTGTTAGGGTTGTTTGTAGGGTGAAGGTAATGTTTAGCAGTTTAGAATTAAGTTTAGGGATTAGGTGTTACGGTTATGCTAGGAGTTAGGCTTAGAATTAAGGGATAGGGTTTGTTCTTAGGGTAAGTGTTATGCAATAACATTAGGATAGGGGTTAAAGTTAGGGTTACAGTGAGGTTTACGTGTTAAGGTGAACAATAACATCAGGGTTAGGTGTTATGTTCAGGGTTAGGGTTATGGGTGAGGTGCAGGGTTTTTGCTTAGGGCATGGGCCCTGTCAGCACTAGCAGGGGGAGTTAGGGGGCTGTGATTGTCCCCGGGAACCCACTCTATCGTACGCAGTGTATGGGCTCCTGGGTTTCATGCAGGACACTGTGGTAGAGCCAGCTTTCACGCATGGCTTTGGAGAATTGTAGGCTTTTAAAACTCTGAGATAGCAAGAAGTCTGAGAATTAGATTTAGGGTTAGGATTATGGTTAGGGTTAGGGATGAAGATTAGTCAGGGAGAGGGCTTAGGGTTAGGGCTTAAGCTTCGAGTGAGGATTAGGGGTTAGGGAGTAGGTGTTGGGTTTAGTGATAGGGTTAGGGCTTAGGGGTTGGGTTGGGTTAGGGGCTAGGGTTAGATTTAGAGTGGGGTTACGGTTAGCGTTATGGGTTAGGGTTAGGGTTAAGGGATAGGATAAGGGTTAAGCGTTAAGGCTTAGGGTTAGCGTTAAGTGTTAGGTTTAGTTTTAAGGGTTAGGGTTACAGTTCGAGTTAAGGGTTAGTGTGGGGTTAACGGTTAGGGCTAGGGTTATGGGTTAAGGATAGAGTTAGGTTTAAGGCTTAGGATTAGGGTTCAGTGTTAGGGTTAGCATTAGGGATTAGGGTTAGGGTTAGGGGTTACGTTTACTCTTAGGGTTAGGTCTAGGCATTAGGGTACGTGTTAGTGTTAGGCTTAAGAGTTAGGGTTAGGTTTAATTGTTAGGATTAGGATCAGGGTTAAGGGTTAGGGTTAAGTGTCAAGTGTTACGGTTATTTTTAGGTGTACGGTTAGGGTTAGCGGTTAGGGTTAGGGTTAGTTTGTAGGGATAAGGTAATGTTTAGCAGTTTTGAATTAGCCTTAGGGATTAGGTGTTACAATTGTGGCTAGGAGTTAGGGTTAGAATTAAGGGATAGGGGTTGTTCTTAGGGTAAGTCTTATGCATTAACGTTAGGATAACGGGTTCAAGTTAGAGTTATGGTGAGGTTGATGTGTTAAGGTGAGCAATAGTATCAGGGTGAGCTGTGATGTTCAGGGTTAGGGTTATGGGTGAGGGGTAGTGTTTATGCTTATATCACGAGCCCTCTCTGCTCTAGGAGGGGGCTTAGACGGCTGGGATAGATGCCGGAAGCCACTCTATCATACACTGGGTATGGGCCCCTTGGTTTCATGCCGGACACAGTGGCCAAGCCTCCTTCTACACATGGCATGGGAGGATTGTAGGCTTTGTAAACTCTGAGAAAGCAAGAAGTCTGAGAATTAAATTTAGGGCTAGGATTAGGGTTAGGGTTAGCAATATAGGTTACTGTTATGGTGAGGGCTTAGGGTTAGGGGTTTCCGTTAGGGTCAGGGTTAAAGGTTAGTGTTAGGTTTAACAGTTACAGTTAGGTTTAGGGTTAAGCTTTAAGGTTTAAGCTTAGGGTTAAGATTAGGGGTTAGGTTTTGGTACAGGGTAAGGGTTAAGTGCTAGGTTTAGGCTTAAAGATTAGGATTAGGGTTAGGGTTAAGGTTTAGTGTGAGGGTTAACGGTTAGGGTTAAGGTTAAGTGTTAGGTTTATGGGTTAGGGTTAGGGTTAAGTGTTCATGTTAGGTTTAGGGTTAGAGTTAAGTGTTATGGTTAGGGTTAGGGGTTTGGGTTAGGTTTAGGGTTCATGGTTAAGGTTACATTTAGGGGTTAGGTTTAGGGTAAGCGTTTAGTGTTAGTGTTGGGCATTAGGGTCAGGGCTTAGGTAGGGTTAGGGGTTAGGGTCAGTGTTTGGGCTTTGATTTAGCGGTTAGTTTAAGGGTACAGGACCTGTGTAATCTATGGTGAGAAGGGTGCAGAATGTTTCCATGTGACACCACACCATCGGATCCTGGGCCTTTGGCCCAGACCTACTTGCAGGACTCATGCGGAAACTCTACTCACGCATTGCATGGTTGTATTTTAGGCTTGGTTAACTCTGAGAATGGAAGTAGTGTGAGAAATAGGGTTATGGTTAGGGTTAAGGGTTTGGTGTTAGGGGTTAGGGTTCAAGTGAGGTTTAGTGGTTAGGGACTAGGATTTAGGGTTAGTGTTAGGGTTAGGGGTTAGTTTTGCGTTAGGGGCTAGGGTTAGATTTATGGTTGGGGTTAGTGTTAGGGTTAGGATTAGGCATCAGGGTTAGTGTTAGGGTTAAAGGATAGGATTGGCGTTAAGTGTTTAGGCTTAGGGTTTGTGTTAAGTGTTAGGGTTGGGGTTTAGGCTTAGGGTTACGGTTTGAGTTAAGCTCTAGGGTGAGGGTTAAAGATTAGGCTTAGGATTATTGGTTAGGGATAGAGTTATGTTTAAGGGTTAGGGATAGAGTTAGGTTTACGGTTCAGTGTTAGGGTTAGCATTAGGGGTTAGGGTTAGGGTTAGGGGTTAGGCGTAGTGATGTATTAAGGGCTATGGTTAGAATTAGGATTGGGGTTAGTGTTAGGTTTAGGGTTAGGGGTTAGGTTTAGGGTTAAGGGATAGGATTATGGTTAAGGGTTGGGCGTAGCTTTAGGGTTAAGATTTAGTGTTAGGGTCCGGTTTAAGGGTTAGGGTGAGGGTTAACGGTTAGGGTTAGGGTTGGGGTTAGGGGTTAGGGATATAGTTAGTATTAAGTGTTAGAGTTAGGTTTAGGGTTCAGGGTTAGGGTTAGCTTTAGGGGTTATGATTAGGGTTAGGTGTTAGTTTAGTGTTAGTGTTAGGTCTAGGCGTCAGGGTAAGGTTTAGGGTTAGGGTTAAGAGCTAAGGTTGGGTTTAGTGGTTAGGATTAGGGTTAGGGTTAGGAGTTAGGGTAAAGGGTCAAGGGTTAGCATTATTTTTAGCCATAGCTTTGGCGTTAGGAGTAAGGGTTAGGTTCAGTGTTAGGGTAACAGTAGGTTACTGTAACAGTAACTACGTAGGGTAACAGTTAGTGTTAGTGGTTTAGAATTAGGGTTAGGGATTAGTTGTCACAGTTATGACTAGGAGATAGGGTTAGAATTATGGGATAGGGGTTAATCTCAGGGTAAGTGTTATGCATTAACGTTAGGATAAGAGGTTAAAGTTCAGGTTACGATGAGGTTTACATTCTAAGGTGAGCAATAGAATCAGGGTTAAATGTTATTTTCAGGGTTAGAGTTTTGGGTGAGGTGTAGAGTTTATGCTTAGGGCACGGGCCTTGTCTGCATTAGGTGGGGGGGGGGGTTAGGGGGCTGGGATTGTCACCAGGAACCCACTCTATCGTACTCTGGTTATGGGCCCCAGCGGTTCATTCAGGACACAGTGGAAGAGCCTCCTTTCACGCATGGCATGGGAGGATTGTAGGCTTTCTAAACTCTAAGAAAGCAAGAAGACTGAGAATTAGATTTAGGGTTAGGGTTAGGGTTCGGGTTAAGGATCAAGGTTAGTATTAGGGTGAAGGCTTAGAGTTAGGGGTTACGGGTAGCGTTACAGGTTACTCTTAGTTTTAACCGTTACAGTTAGGTTCAGGGTTAAGGTTTATGGTTAGGTTTAAGGTTAGGGTTTAGGGTTTGGTACAGGATTAGGGTTAAATATTAGGTTTAGGGTTAAAGGTTACGATTAAGGTTAGGTTTAAAGGTTAGTGTGAGGGTTAACAGTCAAGGTTAAAGTTAAGAGTTAGGGTTAGGGTTAGTGTTAGGATTAAGGGTTCATGTTAGGTTTAGGGTTAGAGTTAAGTGCTATGGTTAGCGCTCGAGGTTAGGGTTAGGTTTAGGGTTCACAGTTAGGGTTACGTTTAGAGGTTAGCATTAGGGTTAGGGATTAGCTTTAGGGTAAGAGTTTAGAGTTAGTGTTCGGCTTTAGGCTCAGGGCTTAGGTTTAGGGTCAGAGGTTAGGGTTGATGTTAGGGCTTAGATTTAGTGGTTAGTTTAAGGGCACAGGACCTGTTTATTCTACAGTGAGAGGGGTTAGGGTTAGGGTTAGGGTTGTCGTAGGGGTTAAGGTTAGATTTAACCTTGGGGTTAGTGTTAGGGTTAGGATTAGGGGGTTAGTGTTAGGGTTAGGGGTTAAAAACACCTACAGCCAGCCCTAACCCGATTTCTGACACTTCTTCCATTCTCAGAGTTAACCAAGCCTACAATACAGCCATGTCATGCGTGAGAAGAGGCTCCACCTGAGTCCTGTATGTAGGTCTTGGCCCAAGGCCCAGCATACGGTGGTGTTGTGTCGCAGCGACCCTGTGCACCACTCTCACCATAGATTAAACAGGTCCTGTGCCCTTAAACTAACCGCTAAATCTCAGCCCTAACACTAATCCTAACCCCTAACCCTAAAAGTTATCCTTAACCCTACTGTTAACACTCAAACTAACCCTTAACTCTAACCCTTGTCATGATCTTTAACCCTAACCCTAACACTTAACCCTAACCCTGTACCAAACCATAACCCCTAAGCTTAACCCTAACCCTAAACCTAAACCCTAAGTCTAACTGTAACTGTTAAACCTAACAGTAACTTTTAACCCTAAAACTAACCGTATCCCCTTACCCAAAGCCCTCACCCTAAGATTAAACTTCATCCCTAACCATAACGATAATCCTAACCTTAAATCTAATTCTCAGACTTCTTACTTTCTTAGAGATTTGAAAGCTTACAAACCTCCTTTACCATGCGTGAAATCAGGCTCTGCCAGAGTGTCCTACAAGAAACCCATGGGCCCATACCCTGCATACGATAGAGTGGGTTTCTGGTGACAATCGCATCCCCCTCAATCCCACTCCTAGGGCAGACAGGGCCCATACCCTAAGCAAAACCCTACCCCTCACTCATAATTCTAACCCTGATCCTATTGCTCACCTTAACACATAAACCTCACCGTAAACCTAACTTTAACCACTTATCCTAACATTAATGCATAACACTTATGCTAAGAACAACCCCTATCACTTAATTCTAACCCTAACTCCTAGCCATAACAGTAACCCCTAATCCCTAACCCTAATTCTAACCACTAAACATTACCTTAACCCTACAAACAACCCTAATACTAACCCTAACCTTAAACGCTAACCCTAACCTTATCCCTAAACATAACCTTAAAAGTTTACCCTAAACCCTAACCCTATCCCCTAACCCTAAGCCTAACCCTTAATTCTGATCCTAATCCTAACTATTAAAGCTAACCCTAACCCTTAACCCTAACACTAACCCTTACCTTAATGCCGAGACCTAATCTTAGCAGTAAAGCTACCTCTAACCCTAACCCTAGACCTTAAACCTAACACTATCCCTAACTTATAACCCTAACCCTAACTGTTAACCCTCACCCTAACCCTTAACTCGGACCATAACCCTAACCCTTAACCCTAACCCTATCCCTTAATGCTAACCCTAAGCCTTAACCCTTAACCCTAATCCTATCCCTTAACCCTAACCCTAACCCCTAACCCTAACCCTAACCCTAACCCCAACGCTAAATCTATCCCTAGTCCCTAACCCAACCCTAACCGTTAACCCCTAATGCTAACATTAACCCTAACCCCTAATCCCTAACACCTAACCCTCACGCGAACACTAACCCCTAACCCCAAACACCTAACCCTAATCATAACCATAATTCTCACACTTCCTCCATTCTCAGAGTTAGCCAAGCCTACAATAAAACCATGCCATGCGTGAGAAGAGGCTCTGCCTGAGACCTGCATGTAGGTCTGGGCCCAAGGCCTAGGGTATGATGGTGTGGTGTGGCGATGACCCATTCTGCACACTTCTCACCATAGATTACACAGGTCCTGTGCCCTTAAAATAACCTCTAAATCTAAGCCCTAACGCTAACTCTAACACTAACCCTTAACCCTAAACTTAAGCCCTGACCCTAACGCCCAACACTAACATTAAACCCTTACCCTAATCCTTACCCATAACCCTAATGCCTAAACGTAACCCTAACGATGAACCCTAAACCTAACCCTAACCCCAAACCCTAACCATAACACTTAACTCTAACCCTAAACCTAACACGAACACTTAAACCTAAACTTAACCACTAACCCTAACACTTAACCTTAACCCTAACCGTTAACTCTCACACTAACCCTTAAACCTAACCCTAATCGTAATCTTTAACCCTAAACCTAACAGTTAACCCTTACCCTGTACCAAAACCTAACCCCTAACCTTAACCTTAACCCTAACACTTGACCCTAAAGCTAACTGTAACCATTAAACCTAACACTAACCTTTAACCCTGACCGTAACTCTAACCCCTAACCCTAAGCCCTCACCCTAATGCTAAACTTTATCCTTAACACTAACCATAATCCTATCCCTAAATCTAATTCTCAGACTTCTTGCTTTCTCAGAGTTTAGAAAGCCTACAATCCTCCCATGCCATGCGTGAAAAGAGGCTCTGCCACTGTGTCCTGCATGAAACCCAGGGACCCATACCCAGTATACGATAGAGAAAGTTCTCGGCCACAATCCTAGACCCCTAATCCTCCCGCCTAGTGCAGACAGGGCCCGTGCCCTAAGCATAAAAAGTACGCCTAACATATAACCCTAACCTTGAACGTAACACCTAACCCTGATCCTACTGCTCACCTTATCATGTAGACCACACTGTAACCCTAACTTTAACCGCATCTCCTAAAGTTAATGCATAACACTTACACTGAGAACAACGCCTATCCCATAATTCTAACCCTAAATCTTAGCCATAACCATAAAACCTAATCCCTAACCCTAATTCTAAACTGCTAACCCTAACCTTAACACTACCAACAACCCTAACACTAACCCTAACCCTAACCCTCACCCCTAATCCTACCCTATGCCTAAAAGTAACCCTAACTCCTAACCCTTATCCCTAACCAAAAGCCCTGTCCCTAACCATAAGACTTCAGTCTCACCCTTATACCCTAACCCTAATACGAATCCTTAAGCCTAACCCCCAATCCTAACAATTAACCTTAACCCTAACTGTTAACGCTCACCCTAACCCTTAAATCAGACCAAAACCCTAACATTTAACCCTAACCCTAATCCCTAATGCTAACCCTAAGCCTTAACCCTTTACCCTAATCCTATCCCTTAAGCCTAACCCTAACCCTAATTCCTAACCCTAACCATAATCCCTAACCCTAACCCTAACACTAACCCTAACTCTGAATCTAACCCTAGCCCCTAAACCAACACTAACCCCTAACCCCTAACCCTAACACTAACACTAACTCCTAATTTCTAACCCCTGAACCACACTCGAACCCTAACCCCTAACCCCAAACAATTAACCATAACCATAACCCTAATTCTCACACTTCCTCCATTTTCAGAGTTCACCAAGCCTACAATAGAGCCATGCCATGAGTGAGAAGAGGCTCCGCCTGAGTCCTGCATGTAGGTCTGGGCCCAAGGCCCAGGTACGATGGTGTGGTGTCAAGGGGACCAATTCTGCACCCTTCTCACCATAGATTAAACAGGTCCTGTGCCCTTAAACTAACCGCTAAATCTAAGCCCTAACACTAATCCTAAACGCTAACCCTAAACCTAAGCCCTTATCCTAATGCCCAACACTAACACCAAACACTCACCCTAAACCTAACCCGTAACCCTAACCCCTAAACGTAACCCTAACCATGCACCCTATATCTAACCCTAACCCCTAACCCTAACCATAACACTTAACTCTAACCCTAAACTAACATAAACCCTTAACACTAAACCTAATCCCTAACCCTCATGCTTAACCCTAACCGTTAATCCTCACACTTACCTTTAAACCTAACCCTAATTGTAATCTTTAACTCTAAACTTAACACTTAAACCTTAACCTGTACCAAAACCTATCCCCTAAACTGAACCCTAACACTAAACCTTAACGCTAAACCTAACTGTAACTGTTAAACCTAACACTAACCTTTAACTCTGACCCTAAACCTAACCCCTAACCCTAAGGCATCACCTTAACACTAAACTTCATCCCTAATTCTAACCATAATCCTAACCCTAAATCTAATTCTCAGACTTTTTCTTTCTCAGAGTTTAGAAAGCCTATAATCCTCCCATGCCATGTGTGAAAGGAGGCCCTGCCACTGTGTCCAGGGGCCAATACCCAGCATACGATAGAGTGATTTCCCGGCGAATATGCTAGCCCCCTAACCTCTCCGCCTAGTGCAGACAAGGCACGTGCCCTAAGCATAAACACAACCCCTAACCAATAACCCTAACCATAACTGTTAACTCTCACCCTAACATTTAACCCTGACACTAACCCTAACCCGTAAACCTATCCCTAAACCTTTACCCAAAGCCTAAGCCTTAACTCTAACACTATCATTTAACCCTAGCCCTAACCCCTAAATGTTACACTAACCATGAACCCTAAGCCTAACCATAACCCCTAACACTAACCATAACACTTAACTGTAACCCTACACCTAACAAGACCCCTTAACCCTAACACTAACCCCTAACCCTAGCCCTTAAACTTAACCCTAAACTTTTACCCTCACACTAACCTTTAACACTAACCATAATGCTAATCTTTAACCCTAAACCTAACACTTAACTCTTACCCTGTACGAAACCCTAACCCCTGACCTTAACCCTGACAATAAACCTTAACCCTAAACCTAACTTTAACCGTTAAAACTAACACTAACCTTAACCCTAACTCTAACCCTAACCCTTAACCCTAAGCCCTCACCCTAACACTAATCGTCATCCCTAATCCTAACCATAATCCTATCCCTACATCTTAATCTCAGACGTCTTCCTCTCTCAGAGTTTAAAAAGCCCTCACCCTAAAATTTAACCCTAAACCTAACTGTAACTGTTTAAACTAACACTAATATTTAACCATAACCCTAACCCTTAACCTGAACCCTAAGCCAAACTCTTAACCCTAATCCTATCCCTTAACCCTAACTCTAATCCCTAACTCGAACGCTAACACTAACCCCAACCCTAAACCTAACCCTAGCCCCTAACCCAACCCTCACCCCAACACCTAACCCTAACACTAACCCTAACCCCTAATGCCTAACCCCTAACCCTCATTTGAACACTCTCTCCTAAACCCAAATCCCTAACCCTAACCATAACCCTAATTCTCACACTTCTTCCATTCTAAGAGTTAACCAAGCCTACAATACAACCATGCTATGCATGAGAACAGGCTCCCCCTGATTCCTGCATGTAGGTCTGAGCCCAAGGCCCAGGGTACAATGCTGTGGTGTCTCAGCGACCGATTCCACACCCTTCTCACCATAGATTAAACAGGTCCTCTGACCTTAAACTAATCGCTAAATCTAAGTCCTAACACTAACCCCTACCCTAAACAGAAACCCTGACCCAAACTCCCTTCACTAACACTATACCCTTACACCAAACCTAACCCCTAAACCTAACCCCTAAACATAACCTTAACCATGAACCCTAAACCTGAACCTAAACCCTAACACTTAAGTGTAACCCTAAACCTAACACGAACCCCTAATCCTAACCCTAAACCCTAACCCTAACCCTTCACCTTAACCCTAACCGTTAACCCTCAGCTAACCCTTAAACCTAACACTAATCCTAATCTTTACCCCTAAGCTGAACACTTAACCCTAACCCTGTACCAAACCCTAATCCCTAACACTAAGCCCTCTCCCTAACACTAAACTTCATCCCTAACCCTAACCGTAATCCTAACCCTAAATCTAATTCTCAGACTTCTTGCTTTCTCAGAGTTTAGAAATCCTACAATCCTCCCATGCCATGCATGAAAGGAGGCTCTGCCACTGTGCCCTGCATGAAACCCAGAGGCTCATACCCAGCATACGATAGAGTGGGTTCCTGGTGACAATCCCAGCCTCCGAGCCCGCCCACCTAGTGAAGACAGGGCCTGTGCCCTAAGCATAAACACTGCCCCTAACCCATAACCATAACCCTGATCATAACATCTGACCCTGATCCTATTGCTCACCTTAACATGTAAAACTCACCATAACCCTAACCCTAACCCCTTATCCTAACGTTAATGAATAATACTTACCCTGAGGACAACACCTATCCCATAATTCTAACACTAACTCTTATTCATAACTGTAAAACCTAATACCTAATTGTAAGCTGCTAACCCTAAATTTAACCCTACCAACAGCCCTAACACTAACCCTAACCCTAACCCTTGATCCTTAAGCCTAAACGCTAACCCTAACCCTAACCCTAAGTATAAACTCTACCCCTCACCCATAACCCTAACCCTGAACATAAAACCTAACCCTGATCCTATTGCTCACCTTAACACGTAAAGCTCACCGTAACACTAACTTTAACCGCTTACCCTAACTTTAAGCATAAAACTGACCCTGAGACCAACCCCTATGCCATAATTCTAACCCTAACTCCTTACCATAACCATAACACCTAATCCCTAACCCTAATTCTAAACTGCTAAACCTAACCTTAAGCCTACAAAAAACCTTAACGGTAACACTAACTCTAACACCTAATCCTAACCCTGTGCCTGAAAATAAACCCAACCCTTAACCTTTAACCCTAATGCTAACCCATAACCCTAACCATAACACTTTACTCTAACCCTAAATCTAACACGAACGCTTAACACTAGCCCTAAACCCTAACCCTAACCCTTAAACACAAACTTAACCATTAACACTCACACTAACCGTCAACCCTAATCCGAATTCTAATCTTTAACCCTAAACCTAACACTTAACCCTAACCCTGTACCAAACCCTAACCCCTAACCATAACCCTCACCCTAAAACGTAACCCTAAACCTAACTGTAACCGTTAAACCTAACTCTAACATTTAACCTTAACTCTACCCATAATCCCTAGCCCTAATCCCTCACCCTAGCACTAACCTCATTCCTAACCCTAACTATAATCCTAACCCTAAATCTAATTATCAGACTTCTTGCTTTCTCAGCGTTAGAAAGCCTACAATCCTCCCATGCCATGAATAAAAGGAGGCTCTACCACTGTGTCCTGCCGGAAACCCCAGTGCCCATACTCAGCATACACTAGAGTGGGTTCCCGACGACAATCGCAACCCCAAACCCCTCCCCCCCTGCCTAGTGCAGACAGGGCCCGAGTCGTAAGCATAAACCCTACCCCTCACCCCTAACCATAACCCTGAACATAACACCTGACCCTGATCCCATTGCTCACCTTAAAATGTAAATCTCACCATAACCCTAAATTTAACCCCTTATCATAACGTTAATGCATAACACTTACCCTGAGAACAACTCCTATCTCTGAATTCTAACCCTAACTCCAAGCCATAACCATAACACCTAATCCCTAATGCGAATTCTAAACTGCTAACCCTAACCTTAAACCTACCATCAAACCAAACATTACCCTAGCCCCTAACTTTAAAACTATGCCTAAAAATAACCCTAACACTTCACCCTTAATCCTAACCCCTAACTCTAACCCTAACCCTATCCCTAAGACCCTAACCATAACCCTAACTGTTAACCCTCACCCTAACACGTAACCCTGAACTTAACCCTAAACCTTAACACTAACCCTTAACCCTAACCCTAAGCCAAACCCTTAACCATAATCCTATCCCTTAACCCTAAACGCTAACCCTAATATTAACCCCAACCCTAAACCTAACCCTAGCACCCTAACCCAAACCCAACAACTAACCCCTATCCCTAACACTAACCCTAACTCCTAATCCCTAGGACCTAACCCTGACTCGAACCATAATCCCAAACTCCAAACCCCTAACCCAAACCCTAACCCTGATTCTCACACTACTTCCATTCTCAGAGTGAAGCAAGCCTACAATACAGCTATACTATGCGTGAGATGAGGCTCCACCTGAGTCCTGCATGTAGGTCCTTTCCCAAGGATCAGGGAACGATTTTGTGCTTTCGTGGAGACTCCGACAGCACCCTTCTCACCGTAGATAAAACAGGTCCTGTGCCCTTAAACTAAAAGCTAAATCTCAGCCCTAACACTAACACTAACCCCTAACCGTAAACATAAGCTCCGACCGTAACGCTGAACACGAACTCTAAAACCTTACCCTAAACCTAATCCCTAACCCTAACACTAACCCCTAAACATAACACTAACCATGAACCCTAAACCTAACCCTAACCATAACACTTAACGCTAAACCTAAAGCCTACACAAAGACTTATTCCTAACACTAACAAAAACCCTAGCCCTTAGTCTTGATCCTTATCATTAACCCTCACACTAGCCCTTAACCCTAACCCTAATCCTAATCTTTAACCCTAAAGCTAAAACTTAAGCCTAACACTGTACCAAACGCTAAACCTTAACCTTAACCCTAACCCTAAAACATAACCATAAACCTGACTGTAATGGTTAAACCTAACACTAACCTTTAACCCTAAACACTGACCTTAAGAACGCACCCTAACACTAACCTTCATCCCTAAACATTACCATAAACCTACCCCTAAATCTAATTCTCAGACTTCTTGCTTTCTCAGAGTTTAGAAAGCCTACAATTCTCCCATGTCATGAGTAAAAGGAGGCTCTGCCACTGTGTCCTGCAAGAAACCCAGGGGCCCATAACTAGTGCATGATAGAGCAGGTTCCCAGTGGCAATCCTAGTCCCTAACCCCCCCCTCCTGGTGAAGACAGGGCCCATGCGCTAAGCAAAAACACTATCCCTAACAGATAACCCTAACTCCAAACATAAAACCTAACCCTGATCCTGTTGCTCACCTTAAAACATAAACCTAACCATAACACTAATTTATCCCCTTATGTTAACGTTAATGCATAGCACCCAAAGAAGAAGCCCTATCCCATAATTCTAAACCTAACCCCTAGCCATAACCATAACACCTCATCCATATTCTAAAGGGCCAACCCTAAACTTCAACCTACCATCAACCCTAACCCTAACCCTAACCCTTAACCCTAAGCCCTCACCCTAACACTAATCTTCATCCCTAAACCGTGCCGTAATCCTAACCCGAAATCTAATTCTCAGACTTCTTGCTTTCTCAGAGTTTTGAAAGCCTACAATCCTACTAAGCCATGCATGAAAGCCCGCTCTGCGACAGTGTCCTGCAGGAAACCAGAGGCCCATACACTGCATACGATAGAGTAGGTTACCAGCGACCATCACAGACCCTTATCTTTGCCTCCTAGTGCATACAGGGCCCGTGCCCAGAGCATAAACCCTACCCCTCACCCATAAGACTAACCCAGAACATAACACCTAACCCTGATCCTACTGCTCACCTTAAGAGGTAAAGCTCACCATAACCCTAACTTTAACACCTTATCTTAACGTTAATGCATGACACCCTGAGAAAAAGCACTATACTGTAATTCTAACGCTAACTCCTAGCCATAACCATAACACCTGATCCCGAATTCTGAAACGCCAACCCTAACCTTAACCCTACCAACAACACTAACACTAACCCTAACACCTTACCCTAACCCTACGCATAAAAATAACCCTAACCGTTGATCCTTCGTCATAACCCCTAACCTTAACCCTAACACTTAACCCTAATCCCAAGCCTAACCATTAAACATAACCCTAACACTTAACCTTAAACCTAACCTTTACCTTAATGCCTAGAGATCTAACCCTAACACTGACTTACAGTTAACACTAACCCTAACCCCCTAATGTTAACCTTAAACCTGAACCATAAACCTAACCCTTAACCCTAATCCTATCCCTAACCCCCTAACCCTATCCCTAACTGTTAACCCTCACCCTAACCCTTAACCCTGACCCTAACCCTAAACCTGAACCCTTACCCTAAGCCTAACCCTTAACCCTAACCCTATCCCTTAACCCTAACGCCTAACCCTAACACTAACTCCAAACCTAAACCTTACCCTGGCCAACTAAACCAGAGTTAACACCTAACCCGTAACACTAACTCTAACCCTAACCACTAATCCCTAGCACCTAACCCTGACTCCAAGCCTAACCCCTAACTCGAAACCCCTAACCCCAACCCTAACCCTAATTCTCACACTACTTCCATTCCCGAGTGAAGCAAGCCTACAATACAGCCATGCCATGTGTGAGATGAGGCTCCGCCTGAGTCCTGCATGTAGGTCTTGTCCCAGGGCCCAGGGAATGATGTTGTGCTTTCGTGATGACTCCGACCGCACCCCTCTCACCGTAGATTAACCAGGTCCTGTGCCCTTAAACTGACCGATAAATCTAAGCCCTACCACCAACCCTAACCCCTGACCCTGAACCTAAGCCCCGAGCCTAAAGCCCAACACTAACACTAAACCCTTACCCTAAACCTAATCCTTAACCCTAATGCTAACCCCTAAACGTAACCCTAACCGTGGACAGTAAACCTAACCCTAACCTCTAACACAAACCCTAACACATAACTCGAACCCTAAAGCTAACCCTAACCCTTAACCCTAAACCTAAACCCTAACCCTAACACTTAACCTTAACCCTAACCGTTAACTCTCACGCTAACCTTTAATCCTAACCCTAATCCTAATCTTCAACCGTAAACCTAACACTTAACCCTAACCCTGTACCTAACCCTAACCCTTTCCCAAACCCTAACCCCTCATCTTAACCCTAACCGTAAACCTCAACCCTAAACCAAACTGTAACCGTTAAACCTAAGAGTAACCTTTAACCCTAACCCTAATCCCTAACCCTAAGCTTCACCCTAACACTAAACTTCATCCTTCACCCTAACCATAATCCTAACCCTAAATCTAATTCTCAGACTTCTTGCTTTCTTAGAGTTTAGAAAGCCTGCAATCTTCCCATGCCATGCGTGAAAGGAGGCTCTACCACTATGTCCTGCATGAAACCCACGGGCCCATACCCAGAGTATGATACAGTGGGATCCTGGTGACAATCCCAGTCCCCTAACATCCCCCAACCCCCGCCTAAGGCAGACAGGGCCCGTGCGCTAAGCATAAACAATACCTGTAACAGATATCCCTCACCGTGAACATAACACCTAACCCTGTTCCTATTTCTCCCCTTAACACGTAAACCTCACCGTGAGCCTAACTTTAACTTCTTATCCTAACGTTAGTGCATAACCCATTCCCTGAGAACAACCCCTATCCCATAATTCTAACCCTATCTCCTAGTCGTCACTGTAACACCTAATCCCTAACCCTAATTCTAAACCGCTAACTCTAACCGTATCCCTGCCTACAACCCTAACACTGACAGTAACCCTTACTTCTAACCCCAACGCTATGCCTAACAAAAACCCTTAACCCTTCACCCTAACCCCTAAGCCTTACCCTAACCCTTAACCCTGATCCTAATCCTATCCATTAAACCTAACCCTAGCTCTTAAAGCTAACCCTAAACCTTACCCTCACGACTAAACCTAACCCTGACACTAACCTAACACCTAACCCTAACCATAACCCCTACAGCTAACCTTAACCCTGAACCCTAAACCTAACCCTAACACTGAACCCTAACTATATCCCCAACGTCTAAGCCTAATCCTAACCGTTAACCCTCACCCTAACACTTAAACTGGACCATAACACTAAACATTAACCCTAACACTAAACTTTAACCCTAAACCTGAGCCCAACCCTTAACGCTAATCCTATCCTTTTACCCTAAACCTAACTCCTAAACCTAACCCTAACACTAACCCCAATCCTAATTCTAACCATACCCCTTCATAAAACACTAACTCCTAACCCTAACACTTACCAAAAACCCTAATCGCTAATCCCTAACACTAACGCTTAACCTTTACCGTAACCGTTAACCCTCACCCTAACCCTTAACGCTGACCCTAACCTTAACCTTTAATCTAAGCCTGACCCTTAACCCTAACAGTAAGGAAAACCCTCACGCCAACCTTATCCCTTATCCCTAACCCTAACACTACAGCTAAAAATAACACTAACCTTTGATCCTTAAACCTAACCCCTAACACTTACTTTAACCCCAAACCCTAACCCTAATCCTAAGCATTAAACCTAACCCTATCTCTTAACCCTTACTCTAACGCCTAGATCTAACCCTAAAATCTAACCTACCACCTAATCCTAACCTTAAGCCCTAATGCTAACTCTAACCCTGAACCCTAAACCTACCTGTAAACCCTTAACACTAACCCTATCCATAAACCTTAACCCTGACCCTAACCATTACCCGCACCCAAGCATTTAACCCTGACCCTAACCCTAATCCTTAACGATAAACTTAACACTAAACCCCAACCCTAAGCCCAACACTTAACCCTAAACCTGACCCTTGACCCCTAACCCTAAACCTAAGCCTAACCCCAACCTGAACCCTTAATCTTGACCCTTACCCTTAACCCTCACACTAACCCTACTCCTAATCTTTAACCATGAAGCTAACACTGAAGCCTACCCCTGTGCCAAACGCTAAACCCAAACCTTAACCCGAACCCTGAGACTTAACCGTAAACCTAACTGTAACTGTTAAACCTAACACTAACCTTTAACCCCAACCCCTAACCCAAGACCCCACCCTGACACTAATCTTCATCCCTAAACATTACCAGAATCCTACCTCTAAATCTAATTCTCAGAGTTCTTGCTTTCTCAGAGTTTAGAAAGCCTACAATCCTCCCATGCCATGAGTAAAAGGGGGCTCTGCCACTGTGTCCTGCATGAAACCCAGGAGCCCATACCCAGCATACGATAGAGTGTGTTCCCGGGGACAATCCCATCCCCCTAACCCCAGCCCCCCGCCCAGTGCAGACAGGGCCCGTACGCTAAGTATAAACACTACCCCTAACAGATAACCCTCACCCTGAACATAACACCTAACCCTGATCCTATTGCTCACCTTAAAACATAAACCTCCCCGTAACCCTAACTTAGCCCCTTAACTTAACGTGAATGCATAACACCTTGAGAAGAAGCCCTATCCCGTAATTCTAATCCTAAACCATAGTCATAACCGTAACACCTCATCCCTAATTCTAAAACGTCAAACCTAACCTTCACCCTACCAGCAACCCTAACCCTAACCCTAACCCCTAACCCTAAGCCCTCAACCTAACCACTAATCTTCATCCCTAAACCGTGCCGTTATCCTAACCCGAAATCTAATTCTCAGACTTCTTGCTTTCTCAGAGTTTTGAAAGCCTACAATCCTACTAAGCCATGCATGAAAGCCGGCTCTGCCACAGTGTCCTGCATGAAACCCAGAGGCCCATACACTGCGTGCGATAGAGTGGGTTCCCAGCGACCATCACAGACCCCTAACTTCGCCTCCTAGTGCATACAGGGCCCGTGCCCTAAGGATAAACCCTACCCCTCACCCATAACCCTAACCCAGAACATAACACCTAACCCTGATCCTACTGCTCACCTTAACAGGTAAAGCTCACCGTAACCCTAACTTTAACCCCTTATCTTAACGTTAATGCATGACACCCTGAGAACAAGACCTATACCGTAAATCTAACGCTAACTCCTAGCCATAACCATAACACCTAATCCCTAATTCTGAAACGCCAACCCTAACCTTAACCCTACCAACAACACTAACACTAACCCTAACCCCTTACGCTAACCCTACGCCTAAAAATAACCCTAACCTTTGATCCTGAGTCATTACCCATAATCTTAACCCTAACCCTCAACCCTAATCCCAATCCTTAACCATTAAACTTAACCCTAACTCTTAACCCTAACCCTGACCTTTACCCTAATGCCTAGAGATCTAACCGCAACACTGACCTACAGTTACACTAACCCTACCCTCTAATGCTAACCTTAAACCTGAACCATAAACCTAACCCTTAACCCTAACCCTATCCCTAACCCCCTTACCCTAACTCTAACTGTTAACCCTCACCCTAACCCTCAACCTTGACCCTAACCTTAAACCTTAATCCTAACCATGCGTTTCATGAGCCTCTGCCTTTGTCCTGTGTGACAGTTGAAGCCCAACACCCTGGGTACGATGAAGTGGGGACGCAGCCTTGCTCCACACCCACAGTGCCCTGTACATTAGACGGGGCCCGTGCCCTAACACACACCGTTAAACGTAAGCCCTAACCCTATCACTAAACCAGACCCTTCGTAAGCCCTGAATCTAACTCCTAACAGTAACCCTAATCCCTGACCCTTACTCTTGCCTCTCACCCTAAACCTAAACCCAACCACTAAACATAATCCTAATCTCTAACCCTAACAGTAATCCTAACCCTAATTCTAACCTAAAACCCTAACGCCTAAATCTAATCCTAGTCCCTAACACCTAACCTTACCCTAAACCGAATTCCAATTCTCAGAGTTCTTCAATTCAAAAACTTAAAAAAGCCTACAATCCACCAATGCCGTGTCTGAGATGAGCGTCCGCCCCTATGTCCTGCATGACAGGCAGGCGCCAATGCCCAGGGTACTATGGAGTGGAGTCCTGGGGTCTGTAGGCTTGCTAAACTCCAGTTTGGAAGAATTGCTATAGTCATATATAGGGATGCTTACATTTACTTATAGAAAGCAACTATTGATGTGTGATTTGTAGGCTTGCCTTACTCTAGTTTGGATGAAGAAGCTGAATCATATATAGGAATATTAGCTTTGAGTTAGAGGAAGCATCTATGGGGGGTGCTTTTTTGGCTTGTTAAACTCTGGTTTGGAAGAAGTTCGAGAGTCTTATATAGGAACGATATCAGTCATTCAGAGAAAGCAATTATAGGGAGTTGGTTTGTAGGCTTGCTAAGCTCTAGTTTGGAGGAAGGCGAGAGTCATATATAGAACGCTTACGTTCACATAAAGCGTCTACGGGGGGACGGATTCTAGGCTTCCTAAACTCTAGCTTGGAAAAAGAGGACAGTTATGTATAGGAACTCTCGGCGGGGGATTTGTAGCATTGCTAAAATCTTAGATTGGAAAAGTTGCGAGAGTCATACATAGGAATGTTAACATTCACTCAATGAAAGCAACTATAAGGGGTGCTTTCCAGGCTGGCTACACTCTAATTTGGAAAAAGTGCGACAGTCATATATAGGAAGGCTTATATTCACTCAGACAAAGCAATTATGTGTAGGTGTATAGTAGGCATGCTAACTCTAGTTTGGAAAATTTCGAGAGCCATGTATAGGAAAGCATACAGTAACTTAGAGAAAGCAAAGAACAGGGGTGGAGTGTAGTCTTTCTAAACTCTAGTTTGGAGGAAGTGCCATAGTCATATATAGGAACGCTTAAATTCGTTCAGAGAAAACAGCTGTCGGGGATTGGTTTGTAGACTTATTCAACTCTAGTTTGGAAGAAGTGCGAGAGACATATATAGGAATGTTTACATTGACTCAAAGAAAGCAACTATGGGGGAGTGTTATTTTGGCATGCCAGATGTTAGTTAAGAAGAGGTACAAGACTCATATATAGGAACGCTTACATTCACACAGCGAGAGCAACTACGGAGTAGTGTCAGGTAGACATGTTAAAGTCTAGCTTGGGAGAAGTTCCAGAGTCCTATATAGGAAAGGTAACAGCCACTTTGAAAAAGCAAGTCTTGGCGGGTGGTTTGTAGGCCTGCAAAACCCTGTTTTGGTTGAAGTGTGAGAGTCATATATGAGAACGCTTACATTCACTCAGAGAAAGCAACGATGGGGTTGTTTGTAGGCTTACTAAACTGCAGTTTGGAAGAAGCACGAGAATCACATATAGGAGCACATACATTTTTTTTTTATTTATTTTTTTTTTCAATTTAATTTTACAGAATCAAAGAGTCTAACAGTATATCTTGTTAGATACAGTATGTCCTCATAATGTATACATTATTTCTTGTACAATGATATGAAATAATATGGGAAATATTCATGATAAATTATTAAGTGAACAGTGCAAGTTAAAAACAATAGTTTCATATTTTTTTCCCCACCCCCCCTTTCCCGAGTCAGCACCTTCAAGTGTTACCACTCCCCAAACGGTGTGCAATGTACTCATTGTGTAGGCATACCCCCATCCCCTCCCCCACCTCCCACCTCAGTCTGATGTCCAATTGATGTCATTCCCAGATTTGTGTTTAGGTGATGATCAGGGAAACCAATTTTCTGGTGAGTACATGTGATGCTTGTTTTTCCATTCTTGGGATACTTCACTTAATATAATGGGTTCCAACTCTCTCCAGGAGAACCATAGAGATGTCGTATCTTCATCATTCCTTATAGCTGAGTAATATTCCATGGTATACATATACCACAGTTTACTAATCCAATCATGTATTGATGGGCATTTGGGTTGTTTCCACATCTTTGCTATTGTGAATTGTGCTGCTATAAACATTTGGGTACACGTGCCTTTGTTACAGAATGACCTTTTTTCCTTTGGGTATATGCCCAGTAATGGGATTGCTGGGTCAAATGGCAGATCTACTTGAATCTGTTTAAGATACCTCCATAATGCTTTCCACAGGGGTTGCACTAGTTTGCAGTCCCACCAGCAGTGTATTAGTGTTCCTGTCTCTCCACACCCACGCCAACATGTGTTGTTTTGGGTTTTTTTGATAAAGGCCATTCTCACTGGGGTTAAGTGATATCTCATTGTGGTTTTGATTTGCATTTCCCTGATGATTAGAGATGTTGAACACTTTTTCATATGTTTGTTAGCCATTTTTATATCTTCTTTTGAAAAATTTCTATTCATGTCCTTTGCCCACTTTTTGATAGGGTTGCTTGATTTTTGCTTGCTGATTTTCCTGAGTTCTAAATAGATTCTTGTTATCAGTCCTTTATCTGATGTGTAGTATGCAAAAATTTTTTCCCATTCTGTAGGTGGTCTGTTTATTCTCTGGACTGTTTCTTTGGCTGTGCAGAAGCTTTTTAGTTTAATCATGTCCCATTCATTTATTTTTGTTGCTGCTGTGATTGCCTTGGGGGTCTTCTTCATAAATTCTTTGCCTAGGCCAATGTCTGTAAGAGTCTTTCCTACATTTTCTTCTAGAATTCTGATTGTATCACGCCTAAGGTTTAAGTCTGTTATCCACCGTGATTTGATTTTTGTGAGAGGTGAAAGCTGTGGGTCCTGTTTCAGTCTTTTACAAGTGGCTAACCAATTCTCCCAGCACCATTTGTTGAATAGGGATTCTTGTCCCCAGAGTATATTCTTTCCTGCTTTGTCAAAAATTAGGTGACTATATGAGGATGGTTCTATATTTGGATTTTCTGTTGTGTTCCACTGGTCTGTGTCCCTGCACTTGTGCCAATACCAGGCTGTTTTAAGAACCACGGCCTTGTAGTATAGTTTGAGGTCTGGCAAATTAATACCTCCCATTTTGTTTTTGTTGCTTAAAATTGCTTTTGCTATACGGGGTCTTCTTTGATTCCATACAAAGTGTATAATTATTTTCTCTATGTCTGTAAAGAATGATGTTGGTAATTTAATAGGGATTGCATTGAATTTGTAGATCACTTTGGGTAGTATAGACATTTTAACAATGTTGATTCTTCCGATCCACGAGCAGAGCACATACATTTTGACGCACTGAAAGTAACTATGGGGTGGTGTTTTATAGGCATGCTAAACTCTAGTTTGGACGAAGTTTGAGAATCACATATAAGAAAGCTTAGAGTCACTTAGAGAAAGCAAATCTCTGGGTGTGGAATGTAGGCCTGCTAAACTCTATTTTGGTTTAAGAGTGAGAGTCATATATGGGAAGGCTTACATTCCCTCAGAGAAAGCAACGACGGCGTGGTGGTTTGTAGGCATACTAAACTTTAGTTTGGAAGAAGTAGGAGAATGATATATGGGAACGCTTACATTCGCGTAGAGAAAGCAATTATGGGGTGGCGTTTTTGTAGCCATGCTAATCTCTAGTTTGGAAGAAGTTAAGGAGTAATATATAGGAAAGGGTACAGTCATAGAAACCAACTCTCGGGGGATGTTTTGTACACCTGCAAAACTCCAGTTTGGAAGTGGGAGAGAGTCATATTGGGGACCGCGTGCATTCACTCAGAGAAATCAACGATGGGATTGTGATTTGTAGGCATAGTCAACTCTAGTTTGGAAGAAGTACGAGAATCGTATATAGGAACGCTTACCTTCACGCAGAGAAAGCAGCTATGGAGTGATGTTTGTATGCCTACTAAAATATAGTTTGGAGGAAGTTCGAGAGCCATATCTGGGAAGCTTACAGTCACTTAGAGAAAGCAACCCTCGGGGGTGTTTCGTAGGCCTGCTAAACTCTATTTTCAATGAAGTGTTAGAATAATATATGGGAACTCAGTGAAAGCAACGTTGTGGTTGTGGTTCCTAGAAGAAGCAAGAGAATCACATGTAGAACCGCTCACATTCCGGCACCGAATGCAACTATGGGGTGGTGTTTTGTAGGCTTGCAAAACTCTAGTTTGGACGAAGTTTGAGAGTCATATATAGGAAAATTTACAGTCACGTAGAGAAAGCAACTCTCTGGGTGTGGAATGTAGAGTTATTTTGGTTGAAATAGAGTTATTTTGGTTGAAGGGTGAGAGTCATATATGGGAACGCTTACATTCACTCAGAGAAAACAACGTTTGGGTGGTGGTTTGTAGGGCATACTAAACTGTAGTTTGGAAGAAGTACAAGAGTCCTATATAGGAACACTTACATTCACACAGAGAAAGCACTTATGGCGTCAGGTTTTGTAGGCATGCTAAACTGTAGTTTGGAAGAAGTTGGAGAACCTTATACAGGAAAGATTACCGTCACCTAGGGAAAGCAACTCTCGGGAGATTTTTTTGTACACATGCTAAACTCTAATTTGGATGAAGTGTGAGAGTCAAACATGGGACCGCTTACATTCCCTCAGAGAAACAACACTGGGGTGGTTTTTGTAGGCATACTAAATAGTTTGGAAGAAGTACGAGAATGATATTTGGGAAGGCTTACATTCACACAGAGAAAGCAACTACGTGGTGGTGTTTTGTAAGCATGCTATAGTTTGGAAGAAGTTCCAAACCTGAACAGTCATTTAGAGAAAGCAACTCTTGGTGGGTGATTTTTAGGTCTGCTAAATTGTATTTTGAAAGAAGTACCAGAGTCATATATACTAATGCTTACATTCATGCAAAGAAAAAACCATGGGGTGATGTTTTGTGGGCATGTTAACCTGTAGTTTGGAAGAAGTTGGAGAGTCTTATTTAGGAAAGCTTACAGTCACCTAGAGAAAGTAACTCTCGGGAGAGCCTTTCTTGGCCTGCTAAACTCTACTTTCCATCAATTGTGAGAGTCAAACATGGGAATGCTTTCATTCATTCAGAGAACGCAACGTTTGGGTGGTGGTTTGTAGGCATTCTAAACTGTATTTTGGAGGAAGTACGAGAGTCATGTATATGAACGCTTACATTCATGCAGAGAAAGCAACTGTGGGGTGGTTTCTAGGCATGCTAAACTCTAGTTTGGACGAAGTTTGAAATCACATATAAGAAAGCTTAGAGTCGCTTAAAGCAAATCTCTGGGTGTGGAATGTAGGTGTGCCAAACTCTATTTTGGTTTCAGAGTGAGAGTCATATATGGGAAGGCTTACATTCACTCAGAGAAAGCAACGACGGTGTGGTCGTTTGTAGGCATACTGAACTCTAGTTTGGAAGAAGTAGGAGAATGATATATGGGAACGCTTACATTCATGCAGAGAAAGCAATTATGGGGTGGCTTTTTTGTAGCCATGCAAATCTCTATTTTGCAAGAAGTTAAAGAGTAATATATAGGAAAGCGTACCGTCATTTATAGAAACCAACTTTCGGGGGATGATTTGTAGGCCTGCAAAACTCTACTTTGGAAGAAGGGGGAGAGTCATATGGGGGACTGGGTATATTCACTCGGAGAAATCAACGATGGGGTTGTGGTTTGTAGGCATACTAAACTCTAGTTTGGAAGAAGGACGAGAATCATTTATAGGAACGCTTACATTCATGCAGAGAAAGCAACTATGGAGTGATGTTTGTATGCCTACTAAACGATAGATTGGAGGATGTTCGAGAGTCATATCTGGAAAGCTTACAGTCATTTACAGAAAGCAAATCTCTGCGGGTGGTTCGTAGGCCTGCTAAACTCTATTTTCAAAGAAGTGTTAAAATCATATACAGGAACGCTTACATTCACTCAGAGAAAGCAACGTTGGGGTGGCCGTTTTTGAGCATACTAAACTCTACTTTGGAAGAGGTACGAGAGACATACATAGGAACGCTTACATTAACACAGAGAAAGCAAATACGGGGTGCTGTAGTGCAGGCATGCTAAACTATAGATTGGAAGAAGTTCGAAAGCTGACAGTCACTTAGAGAAAGCAACTCTTGGCGGGTGATTTTTAGGTCTGCTAAATTGTGTTTTGAAAGACGTACAAGAGTTATATACACAAACGCTTACATTTATGCAGAGAAAGAAACTATGGGGTGATGTGTTGTTGGCATGCTAAACTGCAGTTTGAAAGGACTTCCAGAGTGTTATATAGGATAGCTACAGTCACCTAGAGAAAACAACACTCGGGACAGCTTTGCAAGCCTCTAAACACTAATTAGCAGCAATTGTGAGAGTCAAATATGGGAAAGCTTACATTCACGGAGAGAACACAACGTTTGGGTGGTGGTTTGTAGGCATAATAACTGTAGGTCGGAAGAAGTAGGAGAGTCATATATATGAACGGTTACATTCACGCAGAGAAAGAAACTGTTGGGTGGTGTATGTACGCATGTTAATCTATACTTTGGAGGAAGTTTGAGAATCATATCTGGGGAAAATTACAGTTACATAGCTAAATCAACCATCGGGGACTGGTTTGTAGGTCTGCTAAATTCTATTTTGGAAAAAGTGATTCATATAAGGAAATGCTTATGTTCACTCAGAGAAAGCAACGATGCGGTGGTGTATTGTTGGCATGCTAAACTTTAGTTTGGAAGAAGTTCGAGAGTTTTACATAGGAAAGCTTACATTCACCTAGAGAAAGCAACTCTCAGGATGTGGTTTATAGGCCTGGTGAACTCTAATTTGGATCAAGTGTGAGAGTCATACATACGAGTTCCAAAATAAAGTTTAGTATGCCTACAAACCACCAGCCTAACATTGCTTTCTCTGAGTGGATATAGGCCTTCCCTTATATGAATCTCGGACTGCTTTCAAAATGCAATTTGCCGGACCTACAAAACACCGCCCGAGAGTTGCTTTCTCTCACTATAAGCTTTCCTATATATGACTTTGGGACATAGTTTAGCATGCCAACAAAAGGCCACCCCATAGTTTGCGTGAATGTAAGCGTTCCTATGCATCACGCTCGTACTTCTTCCAAAGTATAGTACACCTACCAACCACCTCCCCAACGTTGCTTTTTCTGAGTGAATGTAAGCATTCTTTTATTCTCGTACTTCCTCCAAACTCCAGTTTAGTGTGACTAAAAATCACCACCGCAACCTTGCTTTCTCTGAGTGAATGTTAGCGTTCCCATTTATGATTCACACTTCATCCAAAATAGAATTTAGCAGAACTACAAACCGGCCCCCAAGGGTTGCTTTCTCTGTGAGACTGTAAGCTTTCCTATTACTCTTAACTTCTTCGCAACTAGAGATTTGCATGCCTACAAAACACCACCCCATAGTTGCCCTCTCTGCGTGAATGTAAGCACTCATATATATGACTCTGCTACTTCTTCCAAAATACAGTTTAGTATGCTTACAAACAACCAACCAAACGTTGCGTTCTCTGAGAGAATGTTAGCGTTCCCAAGTATGACTGTTCCAAATGATGCAAAGTAGAGTTTAGCAGGCTTACAAACTATCTCTTGAAAGTTGCTTCCTCTGGGGGACTGTAAGCTTTCCTATAAAAGACTGTCGAACTTCTTCGAAACTACATTTCAGCACGCCAACAAAACATCACCACATAGTTTCTTTCTCAGCATAAATATAAGCGATTTTATATATGACTCTTGTACTTCTATCAAAATACAATTTAGCAGACCTCAAAATCAACCGCCAAGAGTTGCTTTCTCTAAGTCACTGTCAGCTTTCGAACTTCTTCCAAATTATATTTTATCATGCCTACAAAACACCAGCCCATAGTTGCTTTCTCTGCGTCCACATAATCGTTCATATATATGACTCTCGTACTTCTTCCAAACTGGAGTTAGTATACCTACAAACCGGCACCCCAATTTACCTTTCTCTGAGTGAATGAAGCGTATCCATGTATGCCTCTTTCACTTCATCCAAATTAGAGTTTAGCGGCCCACAAACCACCTCCTGTGAGTTGCTTTCTCTAGGTGACTGTAAACTTTCCTATATAAGACTCTCGAACTTCTTCCAAACTACAGTTTAGCATGCCAACAATACAGCGTCCCATCGTTGATTTCTCTGAGTCAACATAAGCGTTCCCATATATGACTCTCACTCTTCTTCCAAAATAGAATTTAGCAGACCTACACAACACCCGATGGTTCCAATTCTCTAGGTGACTTTAATTTTTCCCACATATGACTCTCGAACTTTCTCCAAACTAGATTATGATGATTACATAGGCCACCCCACAGTTGCTTTCTCTGCGTGAATGTAACCGTTCATATATGACTCTCCTACTTCTTTTGAACTACAGCATTTATTCCTACAAACCATCACGACAACGTTCTTTCTGTGAGTGAATGCAAGCGTTCTCACACTTCATCCAAATTACAGTTTAGCAGACCTACCAACAAACTACAGAGATTTGTTTTTCTCTGTGTCACTGTAATCTTTCCTATGTAAGGCTCTCGAACTTCTTCCAAACCACAGTTTAGCATGCCAACAAAATACGATCACAGAGTTGCTTTCTCTGCGCGAATGTAAGCATTCGTATATATGACTCTCCTACTTCCTCCAAAATACAGTTTAGAATGCTTACAAACCACCACCCAAACGTTGCGTTCTCTGAGTCAATGTAAGCGTTCCCATGTTTGACTCTCACAATTGATGCAATCTAGAATTTAGCATGCTTAGAAACAATCTCCCGAGAGTTGCTTTCTCTGGGTGACTGTAAACTTTCCTATGTAAGACTCGCGAACTTCTTCCAAACTACAGTTTAGCATGCCAACAAAACACCGCCCCATAGTTGATTTCTCTTCGTGATCATAAGCGTTCCCATATATGACTCTCATTCTTCTTTCAAAATAGAATTTAGCAGATCTACAAAATGGCCCCCGATGGTTGCTTTCTCTAAGTGACTGTAATTTTCCCCAGATATGACTCTCGAAATTCCTCCAAACTACAGATTAGCATGCATACATACGCCACCCAACAGTTGCTTTCTCTGCGTGAATGTAACCGTTCATATATGACTCTCCTACTTCTTCCGAACTACAGTTATTATGCCTACAAACCACCACCCAAACGTTGTGTTCTCTGAGTGAATGTAAGCGTTCCCATGTTTGACTCTCACAATCGCTGCTTGTTAGAGTTTAGCAGGCTTGCAAAGCTCTCCTGAGTGTTGCTTTCTCTAGGTGACTGTAAGCTATCCTACATAACACTCTCGAACTTCTTCCAAACTGCAGTTTAACATCCCCACAACACATCACCCCATAGTTTCTTTCTACGCATGAATGTAAGCGTTTGTATATAAGACTCTGACACGTCTTTCAAAATACAATTTAGCAGACTTAAAAAATCACCCGCCAAGAGTTGCTTTCTCTAAGTGACTGTCAGCTTTCGAACTTCTTCCATTCTATAGTTTAGCATGCCTGCACTACAGCACCCCGTATTTGCTTTCTCTGTGTTAATGTAAGCGTTCGTATTTATGTCTCTTGTACCTCTTCCAAAGTAGAGTTTAGTATGCTCACAAACGGCCACCCCAACGTTGCTTTCTCTGAGTGAATGTAAGCGTTCCTGTATATGATTTTAACACTTCTTTGAAAATAGAGTTTAGCAGGCCTACGAACCACCCCCTGAGAGTTTCTTTCTCTAAATGACTGTAAGCTTTCCAGATATGACTCTCGAACATCCTCCAAACTATAGTTTAGTAGGCATACACACATCACTCCATAGCTGGTTTGTCTGCGTGAATGTAACCGTTCATATATATGACTTTCCTACTTCTTCCGAACAACAATTAAGGCCACAAACTGCAACCCAAACCTTGCGTTCTGAGTGGATGTAAACCTTCCCATACTTGACTTTAAGAGTTGGTGCAAATTATCAGGCTTTGAAATCATCTCCCAAGAGTTGCTCTCTCTAGGTCACTGTAAGCTTTGCTATATAAGATTCTAAACTTCCTCCAAACTATAGTTTAGTAGGCATACAAACCTCACTCCATAGTTGCTTTCTCTGCATGAATGTAAGCGTTCCTATATATGATTCTCGTACTTTCTCCAAACTAGAGTTTAGTATGCCTACAAAACACAACCCCATCCTCGATTTCTCTGAGTCAATGTACGTGGTCCCCAATATGACTCTCCCACTTCTTCCAAAGTAGAGTTTTGCAGGCCTACCCTTCATCCCCCGAAAGTTGGTTTCTATAAATGAGTGTACGCTTTCCTATATAACTTCTTCAAAACTAGAGATTAGCATGGGTACAAAAAAGCCACCCCATAATTGCTTTCTCTGCATGAATGTAAGCATTCCCATATATCATTTTCCTACTTCTTCCAAACTAGAGTTTAGTATGCCTACAAACCACCACACCATCGTTGCTTTCTCTGAGTGAATGTATCCCTTTCCATATATGACTCTCAATCTAAACCAAAATAGAGTTTAGCACGCCTACATTCCACACCCAGAGATTTGCTTTCTCTAAGTGACTCTAACCTTTCTTATATGTGATTCTCAAATTTCGTCCAAATTAGAGTTTAGCACGCCTAGAAAACACCACCCCACAGTTCCTTTCTCTGCATGAATGTAAGCGTTTGAATATATGACTCTGGTACTTCTTTCAAAATACAATTCAGCAGACCTAAAAATCCACCGCCAAGAGTTGCTTTCTCTAAGTGACTGTCTGCTTTCGAACTTCTTCCAAACTATATTTTAGCAGGCCTACAAAACACCACCCCATAGTTGCTTTCTCTGCGTCCATATAAGCGTTCATATATATGATTCTAGTACTTCTTCCAAACTGGAGTTAGTATACCTACAAACCGGCACCCCAATTTACCTTTCTCTGAGTGAATGAAGCGTATCCATGTATGCCTCTTTCACTTCATCCAAATTAGAGTTTAGCGGCTTACAAACCACCTCCTGTGAGTTGCTTTCTCTAGGTGACTGTAAACTTTCCTATATAAGATTCTCGAACTTCTTCCAAACTACAGTTTAGCATGCCAACAATACAGCGCCCCATCGTTGATTTCTCTGAGTCAACATAAGCGTTCCCATATATGACTCTCACTCTTTTTCCAAAATAGAATTTAGCAGACCTACACACCAGCCCCCGATTGTTCCTTTCTCTAAATGACTCTAATTTTCCCCAGATATGACTCTCGAACTTCCTCCAAACTACAGATTATGATGATTACATACGCCACTCCACAGTTGCTTTCTCTGCGTGAATGTAACCGTTCATATATGACTCTCCTACTTCTTCTAACTACAGTTGTTATTCCTACAAACCACCACGACAAAGTTCTTTCTCTGAGTGAATGCAAGCGTTCTCACACATCATCCAAATTACAGTTTAGTAGACCTACCAACAAACTACAGAGAGTTGTTTTCTCTGTGTCACTGTAATCTTTCCTATATAAGGCTCTCGAACTTCTTCCAAACCACAGTTTAGCATGCCAACAAAATACGATCACAGAGTTGCTTTCTCTGCGTGAATGTAAGCATTCGTATATATGACTCTCCTACTTCCTCCAAAATACAGTTGAGAATGCTTACAAACCACCACCCAAACGTTGCGTTCTCTGAGTGAATGTAAGCGTTCCCATGTTTGACTCTCACAATTGATGCAAATTAGAGTTTAGCACGCTTAGAAACAATCTGCCGAGAGTTACTTTCTCTAGGTGACTGTAAGCTTTCTTATATAAGACTCGCGAACTTCTTCCAAACTACACTTTAGCATCCCAACGAAACACAGCCCCATCGTTGATTTCTCTGAGTGAACATAAGCGTTCCCACATATGAATTTCACTCTTCTTCCAAAATAGAATTTAGCAGATCTACAAAACGGCCCCCGATTGTTGCTTTCTCTAAGTGACTGCAATTTTCCCCAGATATGACTCTCGAACTTCCTCCAAAGTATAGATTAACATGCGTACATACACCACCCAACAGTTTCTTTCTCTGCGTGAATGTAACCGTTCATATATATGACTCTCCTACTTCTTCCGAATTACAGTTATTATGCCTACAAACCACCACCCAAACGTTGTGTTCTCTCCGTGAATGTAAGCGTTCCCATGTTTGACTCTCACAATTGCTGCTAATTAGTGTTTAGAGGCTTGTAAATCTGTCCCGAGTGTTGCTTTCTCTAGGTGACTGTAAGCTATCCTATATAACACTCTCGAACTCCTTCCAAACTGCAGTTTAGCATGCCAACAACACATCACCCCATAGTTTCTTTCTCTGCATGAATGTAAGCGTTTGTATATGACTCTGGTACATCTTTCAAAATACAATTTAGCAGACCTAAAAATCACCCGCCAAGAGTTGCTTTCTCTAAGTGACTGTCAGCTTTCGAACATCTTCCAATCTATAGTTTAGCATGCCTGCATTACAGCACCCCGTATTTGCTTTCTCTGTATTAATGTAAGCGTTCGTATTTATGTCTCTCGTACCTCTTCCAAAGTAGAGTTTAGTATGCTCAAAAATGGCCACCCCAACGTTGCTTTCTCTGAGTGAATGTAAGCGTTCCTGTATATGATTCGAACACTTCATTGAAAATAGAGTTTAGCAGGCCTACGAACCATCCCCAGAGAGTTGCTTTCTCTAAATGACTGTAAGCTTTCCAGATATGACTCTCGAACATCCTCCAAACTATCGTTTAGTAGGCATACAAACATCACTCCATAGTTGCTTTCTCTGCATGAATGTAAGCGTTCCTATATATGACTCTCGTCCTTCTTCCAAACTAGAGTTTAGTATGCCTACAAACCACAACCCCATCGTTGATTTCTCTGAGTGAATGTACCCAGTCCCCCATATGATTCTCCCCCTTCTTCCAAAGTAGAGTTTTGCAGGCCTACAAACCATCCCCCGAAAGTTGGTTTCTCTAAATGACGGTACGCTTTCCTATATATTTCTCTTTAACTTCTTGCAAAATAGAGATTAGCATGGCTACAAAAAAGCCACCCCATAATTGCTTTCTCTGCATGAATGTAAGCGTTCCCATATATCATTCTCCTACTTCTTCCAAACTAGAGTTCAGTATGCCTACAAACCACCACACCATCGTTGCTTTCTCTGAGTGAATGTAAGCCTTCCCATATATGACTCTCACTCCGAAACCAAAATAGAGTTTAGCACGCCTACATTCCACACCCAGAGATTTGCTTTAAGCGACTCTAAGCTTTCTTATATGTGATTCTCAAACTTCGTCCAAACTAGAGTTTAGCATGCCTAGAAAACACCACCCCAGAGTTGCTTTCTCTGCATGAATGTAAGCGTTTGAATATATGACTCTGGTATTTCTTTCAAAATACAATTCAGCAGACCGAAAAATGAACCGCCGAGAGTTGCTTTCTCTAAGTGACTGTCTGCTTTCGAACTTCTTCCAAACTATATTTTAGCAGGCCTACAAAACACCACCCCATAGTTGCTTTCTCTGCGTCCATATAAGCGTTCATATATATGACTCTAGTACTTCTTCCAAACTGGAGTTAGTATACCTACAAACCGGCACCCCAATTTACCTTTCTCTGAGTGAATGAAGCGTATCCATGTATGCCTCTTTCACTTCATCCAAATTAGAGTTTAGCGGCTTACAAACCACCTCCTGTGAGTTGCTTTCTCTAGGTGACTGTAAACTTTCCTATATAAGACTCTCGAACTTCTTCCAAACTACAGTTTAGCATGCCAACAATACAGCGTCCCATCGTTGATTTCTCTGAGTCAACATAAGCGTTCCCATATATGACTCTCACTCTTCTTCCAAAATAGAATTTAGCAGACCTACACACCAGCCCCCGATTGTTCCTTTCTCTATGTGACTCTAATTTTCCCCAGATATGACTCTCGAACTTCCTCCAAACTACAGATTATGATGATTACATATGCCACCCCACAGTTGCTTTCTCTGCGTGAATGTAACCGTTCATATATGACTCTCCTACTTCTTCGAACTACAGTTGTTATTCCTACAAACCACCACGACAAAGTTCTTTCTCTGAGTGAATGCAAGCGTTCTCACACTTCATCCAAATCACAGTTTAGCAGACCTACCAAGAAACTACAGAGAGTTGTTTTCTCTGTGTCACTGTAATCTTTCCTATATAAGGCTCTCGAACTTCTTCCAAACCACAGTTTAGCATGCCAACAAAATACGACCACAGAGTTGCTTTATCTGCGTGAATGTAAGCATTCGTATATATGACTCTCCTACTTCCTCCAAAATACAGTTTAGAATGCTTAAAAACCAGCCACCCAAACGTTGCGTTCTCTGAGTGAATGTAAGCGTTCCCATGTTTGACTCTCACAATTGCTGCTAATTAGTGTTTAGAGGCTTGTAAAGCTGTCCCGAGTGTTGCTTTCTCTAGGTGACTGTAAGCTATCCTATATAACACTCTCGAACTCCTTCCAAACTGCAGTTTAGCATCCCCACAACACATCACCCCATAGTTTCTTTCTCTGCGTGAATGTAAGCGTTTGTATATGACTCTGGTACGTCTTTCAAAATACAATTTAGCAGACCTAAAAATCACCCGCCAAGAGTTGCTTTCTCTAAGTGACTGTCAGCTTTCGAACTTCTTCTAATCTATAGTTTAGCATGCCTGCACTACAGCACCCCGTATTTGCTTTCTCTGTGTTAATGTAAGCGTTAGTATTTGTCTCTAGTACCTCTTCCAAAGTAGAGTTTAGTATGCTCAAAAACGGCCACCCCAACGTTGCTTTCTCTGAGTGAATGTAAGCGTTCCTGTATATGATTCGAACACTTCATTGAAAATAGAGTTTAGCAGGCCTACGAACCTACCCAGAGAGTTGCTTTCTGTAAATGACTGTAAGCTTTCCAGATATGACTCTCAAACATCCTCCAAACTATCGTTTAGTAGGCATACAAACATCACTCCATAGTTGCTTTCTCTGCATGAATGTAAGCGTTCCTATATATGATTCTCGTCCTTCTTCCAAACTAGACTTTAGTATGCCTACAAACCACAACCCCATCCTTGATTTCTCTGAGTCAATGTACGTGGCCCCAATATGACTCTCCCCCTTCTTCCAAAGTAGAGTTTTGCAGGCCTACCGTCCATCCACCGAAAGTTGGTTTCTATAAATGAGTGTACGCTTTCCTATATAACTTCTTCTAAACTAGAGGTTAGCATGGGTACAAAGAAACCACCCCATAATTGCTTTCTCTGCATGAATGTAAGCGTTCCCATATATCATTCTCCTACATCTTCCAAACTAGAGTTCAGTATGCCTACAAACCACCACACCATCGTTGCTTTCTCTGAGCGAATGTAAGCCTTCCCATATATGACTCTCACTCCGAAACCAAAATAGAGTTTAGCACGCCTACATTCCACACCCAGAGATTTGCTTTAAGCGACTCTAAGCTTTCTTATATGTGATTGTCAAACTTCGTCCAAACTAGAGTTTAGCATGCCTAGAAAACACCACCCCAGAGTTGCTTTCTCTGCATGAATGTAAGCGTTTGTATATATGACTCTGGTACTTCTTTCAAAATACAATTTAGCACACCGAAAAATCAACCGCCGAGAGTGGCTTTCTCTAAGTGACTGTCTGTTTTCGAACTTCTTCCAAATTATATTTTAGCATGCCTACAAAACACCACCCCATAGTTGCTTTCTCTGCATCAATATAAGCGTTCATATATATGCCTTTCTCACTTCATCTAAATTAGAGTTTAGCAGGCCTACAAACAACACCCCGTGAGTTGCTTTCTCTAGGTGAGTGTAAACTTTCCTATATAAGAATCTCCAACTTCTTTCAAACTACACCATGCCAACAAAACACCACGCAGTGGTTGCTTTCTATGAGTGGACATAAGCGTTCCCATATAAGACTCACACTCTGTTTCCAAAATAGAATTTAGCAGATCTACAAACCAACCCAGGATGGTTCCTTTCCCTAAGTGACTGTAATTTTCCCCAGATATGACTCTCGCACTTCCTCCAAACTACAGATTAACATGCATACATCGTCACCCCACAGTTGCGTTCTCTGCGTGAATGTAACGGTTCATATATATGACTCTCCTACTTCTTCCCAACTACAGTTATTATGCCTTCAAACCATCACCATGTTTCTTTCTCTGAGTGAATGAATGCAAGTGTTCTCACATTTCATCCAAGTTAGAGTTTAGCAGGCCTACCAATAAACTTCCGAGAGTTGCTTTCTCTGTGTCACTGTAATCTTTCCTATATAAGACTCTCGAACTTCTTCCAAACCACAGTTTAGCATGCCAACAAAATACGACCCCAGAGTTGCTTTCTCTGCCTGAATGTAAGCGTTCATATACATGACTCTCGTACTTCCTCCAAAATACAGTTTAGAATGCCTACAAACCACCACCCAAACGTTGCGTTCTCTGAATGAATGAAAGCATTCCCATGTTTGACTCTCACAATTGATGCAAAGTAGAGTTTAGCAGGCCAAGAAAGGCTCTCCCGAGAGTTACTTTCTCTAGGTGACTGTAAGCTTTCCTAAATAAGACTCTCCAACTTCTTCCAAACTACAGGTTAACATGCCCACAAAACATCACCCCATGGTTTTTTCTTTGCATGAATGTAAGCATTAGTATATATGACTCTGGTACTTCTTTCAAAATACAATTTAGCAGACCTAAAAATCACCCACCAAGAGTTGCTTTCTCTAAGTGACTGTTCAGGTTTAGAACTTCTTCCAAACTATAGCATGCTTACAAAACACCACCCCGTAGTTGCTTTCTCTGTGTGAATGTAAGCCTTCCCAAATATCATTCTCGTACTTCTTCCAAACTATTTAGTATGCCTACAAAAACCACCCCAGTGTTGTTTCTCTGAAGGAATGTAAGCGGTCCCATGTTTGACTCTCACACTTCATCCAAATTAGAGTTTAGCATGTGTACAAAAAAAATCTCCCGAGAGTTGCTTTCCCTAGGTGACGGTAATCTTTCCTGTATAAGGTTCTCCAACTTCTTCCAAACTGCAGTTTAGCATGCCTACAAAACCTGATGCCATAAGTGCTTTCTCTGTGTGAATGTAAGTGTTCCTATATAGGACTCTCGTACTTCTTCCAAACTACAGTTTAGTATGCCCTACAAACCACCACCCAAACGTTGTTTTCTCTGAGTGAATGTAAGCGTTCCCATATATGACTCTCACACTTCAACCAAAATAACTCTATTTCAACCAAAATAACTCTACATTCCACACCCAGAGAGTTGCTTTCTCTACGTGACTTTAAACTTTCCTATATATGACTCTCAAACTTCGTCCAAACTAGAGTTTTGCAAGCCTACAAAACACCACCCCATAGTTGCATTCGGTGCCGGAATGTAAGCGGTTCTACATGTGATTCTCTTGCTTCTTCCAAATTACAGGTTATTATGCCTAGGAACCACAACCACAACGTTGCTTTCACTGAGTTCCCATATATTATTCTAACACTTCATTGAAAATAGAGTTTAGCAGGCCTACGAAACACCCCCGAGAGTTGCTTTCTCTAAGTGACTGTAAGCTTCCCAGATATGGCTCTCGAACTTCCTCCAAACTATATTTTAGTAGGCATACAAACATCACTCCATAGTTGCTTTCTCTGCGTGAAGGTAAGCGTTCCTATATATGATTCTCGTACTTCTTCCAAACTAGAGTTGACTATGCCTACAAATCACAATCCCATCGTTGATTTCTCTGAGTGAATGCATGCGGTCCCCAATATGACTCTCCCCCTTCTTCCAAACTGGAGTTTTGCAGGTGTACAAAACATCCCCCGAGAGTTGGTTTCTATGACTGTACCCTTTCCTATATATTACTCCTTAACTTCTTCCAAACTAGAGATTAGCATGGCTACAAAAACGCCACCCCATAATTGCTTTCTCTACGCGAATGTAAGCGTTCCCATATATCATTCTCCTACTTCTTCCAAACTAGAGTTTAGTATGCCTACAAACCACCACGCCGTCGTTGCTTTCTCTGAGGGAATGTAAGCCTTCCCATATATGACTCTCACTCTTAAACCAAAATAGAGTTTAGCAGGCCTACATTCCACACCCAGAGATTTGCTTTCTCTAAGTGACTCTAAGCTTTCTTATATGTGATTCTCAAACTTCATCCAAACTAGAGTTTAGCATGCCTATAAAACACCACCCCATAGTTACTTTCAGTGCGTCAAAATGTATGTGCTCCTATATGTGATTCTCGTGCTTCTTCTAAACTGCAGTTTAGTAAGCCTACAAACAACCCCATCGTTGCTTTCTCTGAGTGAATGTAAGCGTTCTCATATATGATTCTCACACTTCAACTAAAACAGGGTTTTGCAGGCCTACAAACCACCCGCCAAGACTTGCTTTTTCAAAGTGGCTGTTACCTTTCCTATATAGGACTCTGGAACTTCTCCCAAGCTAGACTTTAATATGTCTACCTGACACTACTCCGTAGTTGCTCTCGCTGTGTGAATGTAAGCATTCCTATATATGAGTCTTGTACTTCTTCCTAACTAGCATCTGGCATGCCAAAATAACACTCCCCCATAGTTGCTTTCTTTGAGTCAATGTAAACATTCCTATATATGTCTCTCGCACTTCTTCCAAACTAGAGTTGAATAAGTCTACAAACAAATCCCCGACAGCTGTTTTCTCTGAATGAATTTAAGCGTTCCTATATATGACTATGGCACTTCCTCCAAACTAGAGTTTAGCAAGTCTACACTCCACCCCTGTTCGTTGCTTTCTCTAAGTTACTGTAAGCTTTCTTATACATGGCTCTCGAAATTTTCCAAACTAGAGTTAGCATGCCTACTATACACCTACACATAATTGCTTTGTCTGAGTGAATATAAGCCTTCCTATATATGACTGTCGCACTTTTTCCAAATTAGAGTGTAGCCAGCCTGGAAAGCACCCCTTATAGTTGCTTTCATTGAGTGAATGTTAACATTCCTATGTATGACTCTCGCAACTTTTCCAATCTAAGATTTTAGCAATGCTACAAATCCCCCGCCGAGAGTTCCTATACATAACTGTCCTCTTTTTCCAAGCTAGAGTTTAGGAAGCCTAGAATCCGTCCCCCCGTAGACGCTTTATGTGAACGTAAGCGTTCTATATATGACTCTCGCCTTCCTCCAAACTAGAGCTTAGCAAGCCTACAAACCAACTCCCTATAATTGCTTTCTCTGAATGACTGATATCGTTCCTATATAAGACTCTCGAACTTCTTCCAAACCAGAGTTTAACAAGCCAAAAAAGCACCCCCCATAGATGCTTCCTCTAACTCAAAGCTAATATTCCTATATATGATTCAGCTTCTTCATCCAAACTAGAGTAAGGCAAGCCTACAAATCACACATCAATAGTTGCTTTCTATAAGTAAATGTAAGCATCCCTATATATGACTATAGCAATTCTTCCAAACTGGAGTTTAGCAAGCCTACAGACCCCAGGACTCCACTCCACAGTACCCTGGGCATTGGCGCCTGCCTGTCATGCAGGACATAGGGGCGGACGCTCATCTCAGACACGGCATTGGTGGATTGTAGGCTTTTTTAAGTTTTTGAATTGAAAAAGTCTGAGAATTGGAATTCGGTTTAGGGTAAGGTTAGGTGTTAGGGACTAGGATTAGATTTAGGGGTTAGAGTTTTAGGTTAGAATTAGGGTTAGGATAACTGTTAGGGTTAGAGATTAGGATTATGTTTAGTGGTTGGGTTTAGGTTTAGGGTGAGAGGCAAGAGGAAGGGTCAGGGATTAGGGTTACTGTTAGGAGTTAGATTCAGGGCTTACGAAGGGTTTGGTTTAGTGATAGGGTTAGGGCTTACGTTTAACGGTGTGTGTTAGGGCACGGGCCCTGTCTAACGTACGGGGCACTGTGGGTGTGGAGCAAGGCTGTGTCCCCACTTCATCGTACCCTGGGTGTTGGGCTTGAACTGTCACGCAGGACAAAGGCAGAGGCTCATCTCACGCATGGTTAGGATTAAGGTTTAAGGTTAGGGTCAGGGTTGAGGGTTAGGGTTAACAGAGTTAGGGTAAGGGGGTTAGGGATAGGGTTAGTGTTAAGGGTTACGGGTAGGTTTAGGGTTCAGGGTTAGAGTTAGCATTAGGGCTTAAGGTTAGGATTAGGCGGTAGGTCAGATTTAGGGTTAGATCTAGGCGTTAGGGTAAGGGTTAGCGTTAGGGTTAAGAGATAGGGTTAGGTTTAATTCTTAGATTAGGGTTAGGGTTTGGGGTTAAAGTAAGTGTTAGGGGTTAGGTTTAAGGATCAAAGGTTAGGGTTATTTTTAGCTGTAGTGTTAGGGTTAGGGATAAGGGATCCCATTAGCATTAAGGGTCTTCCTTACTGTAGGGTTAAGGGTTAGGCTTAGAGTTAAAAGTTAAGGTTAGGGTCAGTGTTAAGATTTAGGGTGAGGGTTAACGGTTAGGGTAAAGGTTAAGCGTTAGGGTTAGGGATTAGAGATTAGGGTTTTTGGTTAGTGTTAGGGTTAGCGGTTAGGAGTTAGTGTTTTATGAAGGGGTATGGTTAGAATTAGGATTGGGGTTAGAGTTAGGGTGAGGTATAGGGGTTAGGTTTAGGGGTTAGTTTTAGGGTAAAAGGATAGGATTAGGGTTACGGGTTGGGCTTAGGTTTAGGATTAAAGTTCACTGCTAGGGTTAGGGATAGGGTTCAGGGTTAGCTTTAGGGGTTCTGGTTAGGGTTAGGTGTTAGGTTAGTGTCAGGGTTAGGTCTAGTCGTGTGGGTAAGGTTTAGGGTTAGCTTTAAGAGCTAGGGTTAGGTTTAATGGTTAGGATTAGGATTAGGGTTAAGGGTTAGGGTAAGGCTTAGGGGTTAGATTGAAGGGTTAGGGTCAAGGGTTAGGGTTTTTGTTAGGCATAGCGTTGGGGTTAGAAGTAAGGGTTACTGTCAGTGTTAGAGTTTTAGGTAGGGTTACGGTTAGGGTTAGCGGTTTAGAATTAGGGTTAGGGATTAGGTGTCACAGTGATGACTAGGAGATAGGGTTAGAATTATGGGATAGGGGTTGTTCTCAGGAAATGGGTTATGCATTAAGGTTAGGATAAGAGGTGAAAGTTAGGCGCACGGTGAGGTTTACGTGTTAAGGGGAGAAATAGGAACAGGGTTGGGTGTTATGTTCAGGGTTAGGGTTATCTGTTAAAGATATTGTTTATGCTTAGCGCACGGGCCCTGTCTGCACTAGGCGGGCGGGGGGAGTTTAGGGGGGCTGGGATTGTACCCAGGAACCCACTCTATCATACTCTGGGTATGGGCCCGTGGGTTTCATGCAGGACACAGTGGTAGAGCCTCCTTTCACGCATGGCATGGGAGGATTGCAGGCTTTCTAAACTCTAAGAAAGGAAGAAGTCTGAGAATTAGATTTAGGGGTAGGATTATGATTAGGGTTAAGGATGAAGTTTAGTGTTAGGGTGAGGGCTTAGGGTTAGGGATTAGGGTTAGGGTTAAATGTTACTCTTAGGTTTAACGGTTACACTTTGGTTTAGGGTTGAGGTTTACGGTTAGGGTTAAGATGAGGGGTTAGGGTTTGGTACAGGGTTAGGGTTAAGTGTTAGGATTAGGGTTGAAGATTAGGATTAGGGTTAGGATTAAAGGTTAGCGTGAGAGTTAACGCTTAGGGTTAAGGTTAACAGTTAGGGTTTAGGGTTAGGGTTAGGGTTAGTTTTAGGGTTAGAGTTATGTGCTATGGTTTGTGTTAGAGGTTAGGGTTAGGTTTACTGTTCACGGTTAGGGTTACGTTTAGGGGGTAGAATTAGGGTTAGGGTTAGGGTTAAGGGATAGGATTAGGGATAAGTGTTGGGCTTAGGGTTAGGGTTTAGTGTTAGGGTTAGCATTAAGGATTAGGGTTAGGGTCAGGGTTAAATGCTTCGGTGCGGGTAATGGTTAGAGTCAGGGTTAAGGTTCACGGATAGGGTTAGTGTTGAGGGTTACGGGTAGGTTTAGGTTTCAGGGTTAGAGTTAGCATTAGGGCTTAAGGTTAGGATTAGGCGGTAGGTTAGCTTTAGGGTTAGATCTAGGCGTTAGGCTAAGGGCTAGTGTTAGGGTTAAGAGATAGGGTTAGGTTTAATGCTTAGGATTAGGGTTAGGGTTTGGGGTTAAAGTAAGTGTTAGGGGTTAGGTTTAAGGATCAAAGCTTAGGGTTATTTTTAGCTGTAGTGTTAGGGTTAGGGATAAGGGATCCAATTAGCATTAAGGGTCTTCCTTACTGTAGGGTTAAGGGTTAGGCTTAGAGTTAAAGGTTAAGGTTAGGGTCAGTGTTAAGATTTAGGGTGAGGGTTAACGGTTAGGGTAAAGGTTAAGCGTTAGGGTTAGGGATTAGTGATTAGGGTTTTTGGTTAGTGTTAGGGTTAGCGGTTAGGAGTTAGTGTTTTATGAAGGGGTATGGTTAGAATTAGGATTGGGGTTAGAGTTAGGGTGAGGTATAGGGGTTAGTTTTAGGGTAAAAGGATAGGATTAGGGTTACGGGTTGGGCTTAGGTTTAGGGTTAAAGTTTACTGCTAGGGTTAGCGATAGGGTTCAGGGTTAGCTTTAGGGGTTCTGGTTAGGGTTAGGTGTAAGGTTAGTGTCAGGGTTAGGTCTAGTCGTGAGGGTAAGGTTTAGGGTTAGCTTTAAGAGCTAGGGTTTGGTTTAATGGTTAGGATTAGGATTAGGGTTAAGGGTTAGGGTAAGGCTTAGGGGTTAGGGTGAAGGGTTAGTGTTTTTGTTAGGAATAGCGTTGGGGTTAGAAGTAAGGATTACTGTCAGTGTCAGGGTTGAAGGTAGGGTTACGGTTAGGGTTAGCGGTTTAGAATTAGGGTTAGGGATTAGGTGTCACAGTGATGACTAGGAGATAGGGTTAGAATTATGGGATAGGGGTTGTTCTCAGGAAATGGGTTATGCATTAACGTTAGGATAAGAGGTTAAAGTTAGGCGCACGGTGAGGTTTACGTGTTAAGGGGAGAAATAGGAACAGGGTTGGGAGTTATGTTCAGGGTTAGCGTTATCTGTTAAAGGTATTGTTTATGCTTAGCGCACGGGCCCTGTCTGCATTAGGCGGGCGGGGGGAGTTTAGGGGGCTGGGATTGTACCCGGGAATCCACTCTATCATACTCTGGGTATGGGCCCGTGGGTTTCATGCAGGACACAGTGGTAGAGCCTCCTTTCATGCATGGCATGGGAGGATTGCAGGCTTTCTAAACTCTAAGAAGGCAAGAAGTCTGAGAATTAGATTTAGGGTTAGGATTATGGTTAGGGTTAAGGATGAAGTTTAGAGTTAGGGTGAGGGCTCAGGGTTAGGGCTTAGGGTTAGGGTTAAAGGTTACTCTTAGGTTTAACGGTTACACTTTGGTTTAGGGTTGAGGTTTACGGTTAGGGTTAAGATGAGGGGTTAGGGTTTGGTACAGGGTTAGGGTTAAGTGTTAGGTTTAGGGTTGAAGATTAGGATTAGGGTTAGGATTAAAGGTTAGCGTGAGAGTTAACGCTTAGGATTAAGGGTAAGAATTAGGGTTTAGGGTTAGGGTTAAGGTTAGTTTTAGGGTTAGAGTTATGTGCTATGGTTTGTGTTAGAGGTTAGGGTTAGGTTTACTGGTCACGGTGAGGGTTAGGTTTACGGGTTAGCATTAGGGTTAGGGTTAAGGGATAGGATTAGGGTTAAGTGTTGGGCTTAGGGTTAGGGTTTAGTGTTAGGGTTATCATTAAGGATTAGGGGTAGGGTCAGGGTTAAATGCTTGGGTGCGGGTAATGGTTATGGTCAGGGTTAAGGTTCACGGATAGGGTTAGTGTTAAGGGTTACAGGTAGGTTTAGGGTTCTGGGTTAGAGTTAGCATTAGGGCTTAAGGTTAGGATTAGGCGGTAGGTTAGATTTAGGGTTAGATCTAGGCGTTAGGGTAAGGGCTAGCGTTAGGGTTAAGAGATAGGGTTAGGTTTAATGCTTAGGATTAGGGTTAGGGTTTAGTGTTAAGGTTAGCATTAAGGATTAGGGTTAGGGTCAGGGTTAAATGCTTTGGTGCGGGTAATGGTTAGGGTCAGGTTTAAGGTTCAAGGATAGGGTTAGTGTTAAGGGTTACGGGTAGGTTTAGGGTTCTGGGTTAGAGTTAGCATTAGGGCTTAAGGTTAGGATTAGGTGGTAGGTTAGATTTAGGGTTAGATCTACGCGTTAGGGTAAGGACTAGCGTTAGGGTTAAGAGATAGGGTTAGGTTTAATGCTTAGGATTAGGGTTAGGGTTTGCGGTTAAAGTAAGTGTTAGGGCTTAGATTTAAGGATCAAAGGTTAGGGTTATTTTTAGCTGTAGTGTTAGGGTTAGGGATAAGGGATCCCATTAGCATTAAGGGTCTTCCTTACTGTAGGGTTAAGGGTTAGGCTTAGAGTTAAAGGTTAAGGTTAGGGTCAGTGTTAAGATTTAGCATGACGTTTAACGGTTAGGGTAAAGGTTAAGCGTTAGGGTTAGGGATTAGTGATTAGGGATTTTGGTTAGTGTTAGGGTTAGTGGTTAGGAGTTAGTGTTTTATGAAGGGGTATGGTTAGAATTAGGATTGGGGTTAGAGTTAGGGTGAGGTATAGGGGTTAGGTTAGGGGTTAGTTTTAGGGTAAAAGGATAGAATTAGGGTTACGGGTTGGGCTTAGGTTTAGGGTTAAAGTTTACTGCTAGGGTTAGGGATAGGGTTCAGGGTTAGCTTTAGGGGTTCTGGTTAGGGTTAGGTGTTAGGTTAGTGTCAGGGTTAGGTCTAGTCGTGAAGGTAAGGTTTAGGGTTAGCTTTAAGAGCTAGGGTTATGTTTAATGGTTAGGATTAGGATTAGGGTTAAGGGTTAGGATAAGGCTTAGGGGTTATGGTGAAGGGTTAGGGTTTTTGTTAGGCATAGCGTTGGGGTTAGAAGTAAGGGTTACTGTCAGTGTTAGGGTTGTCGGTAGGGTTACGGTTAGGGTTAGCGGTTTAGAATTAGGGTTAGGGATTAGGTGTCACAGTGATGACTAGGAGATAGGGTTAGAATTATGGGATAGGGGTTGTTCTCAGGAAATGGGTTATGCATTAACGTTAGGATAAGAGGTTAAAGTTAGGCGCACGGTGAGGTTTACGTGTTAATGGGAGAAATAGGAACAGGGTTGGGTGTTATGTTCAGGGTTAGGGTTATCTGTTAAAGGTATTGTTTATGCTTAGCGCACGGGCCCTGTCTGCATTAGGCGGGCGGGGGGAGTTTAAGGGGCTGGGATTGTACCCGGGAACCCACTCTATCATACTCTGGGTATGGTCCCGTGGGTTTCATGCAGGACACAGTGGTAGAGCCTCCTTTCACGCATGGCATGGGAGGATTGCAGGCTTTCTAAACTCTAAGAAAGCAAGAAGTCTGAGAATTAGATTTAGGGTTAGGATTATGGTTAGGGTTAAGGATGAAGTTTAGTGTTAGGGTGAGGGCTTAGGGTTAGGGATTAGGGTTAGGGTTAAAGGTTACTCTTAGGTTTAACGGTTACACTTTGGTTTAGGGTTGAGGTTTACGGTTAGGGTTAAGATGAGGGGTTAGGGTTTGGTACAGGGTTAGGGTTAAGTGTTAGGTTTAGGGTTGAATATTAGGATTAGGGTTAGGATTAAAGGTTAGCGTGAGAGTTAACGCTTAGGGTTAAGGTTAAGAGTTAGGGTTTAGGGTTAGGGTTAGGGTTAGGGTTAGTTTTAGGGTTAGAGTTATGTGCTATGGTTTGTGTTAGAGGTTAGGGTTAGGTTTACTGGTCACGGTTAGGGTTACGTTTAGGGGGTAGCATTAGGGTTAGGGTTAGGGTTAAGGGATAGGATTAGGGTTAAGTGTTGCGTTAGGGTTAGGGTTTAGTGTTAAGGATAGCATTAAGGATTAAGGTTAGGTTCAGGGTTAAATGCTTGGGTGCGGGTAATGGTTAGGGTCAGGGTTAATGTTCATGGATAGGGTTAGTGTTAAGGGTTACGGGTAGGTTGAGGGTTTAGGGTTAGAGTTAGCATTAGGGCTTAAGTTTAGGATTAGGCGGTAGGTTAGATTTAGGGTTAGATCTAGGCGTTAGGGTAAGGGCTAGCGTTAGGGTTAAGAGATAGGGTTAGGTTTAATGCTTAGGATTAGGGTTAGGGTTTCGGGTTAAAGTAAGTGTTAGGGGGTAGGTTTAAGGATCAAAGGTTAGGGTTATTTTTAGCTGTAGTTTTAGGGTTAGGGAAAAGGGATCCCATTAGCATTAAGGGTATTCCTTACTATAGGGTTAAGGGTTAGGCTTAGAGTTAAAGGTTAAGGTTAGGGTCAGTGTTAAGATTTAGGGTGAGGGTTAATGGTCAGGGTAAAGGTTAAGCGTTAGGGTTAGGGATTAGTGATTAGGGTTTTTGGTTAGTGTTAGGGTTAGCGGTTAGGAGTTAGTGTTTTATGAAGGGGTATGGTTAGAATTAGGATTGGGGTTAGAGTTAGGGTGAGGTATAGGGGTTAGGTTTAGGGGTTAGTTTTAGGGTAAAAGGATAGGATTAGGGTTACGGGTTGGGCTTAGGTTTAGGGTTAAAGTTTACTGCTGGGGTTAGGGATAGGGTTCAGTGTTAGCTTTAGGGGTTCTGGTTAGGGTTAGGTGTTAGGTTAGTGTCAGGGTTAGGTCTAGTCGTGAGGGTAAGGTTTAGGGTTATCTTTAAGAGCTAGGGTTAGGTTTAATGGTTAGGATTAGGATTAGGGGTAAGGGTTAGTGTAAGGCTTAGGGGTTAGGGTGAAGGGTCAGGGTCAAGGGTTAGTGTTTTCGTTAGGCATAGCGTTGGGGTTAAAAGTAAGGGTTACTGTCAGTGTTAGGGTTGTAGGTAGGGTTACGGTTAGGGTTAGTGGTTTAGAATTAGGGTTAGGGATTAGGTGTCACAGTGATGACTAGGAGATAGGGTTAGAATTATGGGATAGGGGTTGTTCTCAGGAAATGGGTTATGCATTAACGTTAGGATAAGAGGTTAAATTTAGGCGCACGGTGAGGTTTACGTGTTAAGGGGAGAAATAGGAACAGGGTTGGGTGTTATGTTCAGGGTTAGGGTTATCTGTTAAAGGTATTGTTTATGCTTAGCGCACGAGCCCTGTCTGCATTAGGCGGGCGGGGGGAGTTTAGGGGGCTGGGATTGTACCCGGGAACCCACTCTGTCATACTCTGGGTATGGTCCCGTGGGTTTCATGCAGGACACAGTGGTAGAGCCTCCTTTCACGCATGGCATGGGAGGATTGCAGGGTTTCTAAACTCTAAGAAAGCAAGAAGTCTGAGAATTAGATTTAGGGTTAGGATTCTGGTTAGGGTTAAGGATGAAGTTTAGTGTTAGGGTGAGGGCTTAGGGTTAGGGATTAGGGTTAGGGTTAAAGGTTACTCTTAGTTTTAACGGTTACACTTTGGTTTAGGGTTGAGGTTTACGGTTAGGGTTAAGATGAGGGGTTAGGGTTTGGTACAGGGTTAGGGTTAAGTGTTAGGTTTAGGGTTGAAGATTAGGATTAGGGTTAGGATTAAAGGTTAGAGTGAGAGTTAACGATTAGGGTTAAGGTTAAGAGTTAGGGTTTAGGGTTAGGGTTAGGGTTAGGGTTAGTTTTAGGGTTAGAGTTATGTGCTATGGTTTGTGTTAGAGGTTAGGGTTAGGTTTACTGGTCACGGTTAGGGTTACGTTTAGGGGGTAGCATTAGGGTTAGGGTTAGGGTTAAGGGATAGGATTAGGGTTAAGTGTTGCGTTAGGGTTAGGGTTTAGTGTTAAGGATAGCATTAAGGATTAGGGTTAGGGTCAGGGTTAAATGCTTGGGTGCGGGTAATGGTTAGGGTCAGGGTTAAGGTTCATGGATAGGGTTAGTGTTAAGGGTTACGGGTAGGTTGAGGGTTTAGGGTTAGAGTTAGCATTAGGGCTTAAGTTTAGGATTAGGCGGTAGGTTAGATTTAGGGTTAGATCTAGGCGTTAGGGTAAGGGCTAGCGTTAGGGTTAAGAGATAGGGTTAGGTTTAATGCTTAGGATTAGGGTTAGGGTTTCGGGTTAAAGTAAGTATTAGGGGGTAGGTTTAAGGATCCAAGGTTAGGGTTATTTTTAGCTGTAGTTTTAGGGTTAGGGAAAAGGGATCCCATTAGCATTAAGGGTATTCCTTACTATAGGGTTAAGGGTTAGGCTTAGAGTTAAAGGTTAAGGTTAGGGTCAGTGTTAAGATTTAGGGTGAGCGTTAACGGTCAGGGTAAAGGTTAAGCGTTAGGGTTAGGGATTAGTGATTAGGGTTTTTGGTTAGTGTTAGGGTTAGCGGTTAGGAGTTAGTGTTTTATGAAGGGGTATGGTTAGAATTAGGATTGGGGTTAGAGTTAGGGTGAGGTATAGGGGTTAGGTTTAGGGGTTAGTTTTAGGGTAAAAGGATAGGATTAGGGTTACGGGTTGGGCTTAGGTTTAGGGTTAAAGTTTACTGCTGGGGTTAGGGATAGGGTTCAGGGTTAGCTTTAGGGGTTCTGGTTAGGGTTAGGTGTTAGGTTAGTGTCAGGGTTAGGTCTAGTCGTGAGGGTAAGGTTTAGGGTTATCTTTAAGAGCTAGGGTTGGGTTTAATGGTTAGGATTAGGATTAGGGTTAAGGGTTAGGGTAAGGCTTAGGGGTTAGGGTGAAGGGTCAGGGTCAAGGGTTAGTGTTTTCGTTAGGCATAGCGTTGGGGTTAGAAGTAAGGGTTACTGTCAGTGTTAGGGTTGTAGGTAGGGTTACGGTTAGGGTTAGTGGTTTAGAATTAGGGTTAGGGATTAGGTGTCACAGTGATGACTAGGAGATAGGGTTAGAATTATGGGATAGGGGTTGTTCTCAGGAAATGGGTTATGCATTAACGTTAGGATAAGAGGTTAAAGTTAGGCGCACGGTGAGGTTTACGTGTTAAGGGGAGAAATAGGAACAGGGTTGGGTGTTATGTTCAGGGTTAGGGTTATCTGTTAAAGGTATTGTTTATGCTTAGCGCACGAGCCCTGTCTGCATTAGGCGGGCGGGGGGAGTTTAGGGGGCTGGGATTGTACCCGGGAACCCACTCTATCATACTCTGGGTATGGGCCCGTGGATTTCATGCAGGACACAGTGGTAGAGCCTCCTTTCACGCATGGCAGGGGAGGATTGCAGGCTTTCTAAACTCTAAGAAAGCAAGAAGTCTGAGAATTAGATTTAGGGTTAGGATTCTGGTTAGGGTTAAGGATGAAGTTTAGTGTTAGGGTGAGGGCTTAGGGTTAGGGATTAGGGTTAGGGTTAAAGGTTACTCTTAGGTTTAACGGTTACACTTTGGTTTAGGGTTGAGTTTTACGGTTAGGGTTAAGATGAGGGGTTAGTGTTAGGTACAGGGTTAGGGTTAAGTGTTAGGTTTAGGGTTGAAGACTAGGATTAGGGTTAGGATTAAAGGTTAGCGTGAGAGTTAACGCTTAGGGTTAAGGTTAAGTGTTAGGGTTTAGGGTTAGGGTTAGGGTTAGGGTTAATTTTAGGGTTAGAGTTATGTGCTATGGTTTGTGTTAGAGGTTAGGGTTAGGTTTACTGATGACGGTGAGGGTTAGGTTTAGGGGTTAGCATTAGGGTTAGGGTTAGGGTTAAGGGATAAGATTAGGGTTAAGTGTTGGGCTTAGGGTTAGGGTTTAGTGTTAGGGTTATCATTAAGGATTAGGGGTAGGATCAGGGTTAAATGCTTGGGTGCGGGTAATGGTTAGGGTCAGGGTTAAGGTTCATGGATAGGGTTAGTCTTTAGGGTTACGGGTAGGTTTAGGGTTCAGGGTTAGAGTTAGCATTAGGGCTTAAGGTTAGGATTAGGCGGTAGGTTAGATTTAGGGTTAGATCTAGGCGTTAGGGTAAGGGCTAGCGTTAGGGTTAAGAGATAGGGTTAGGTTTAATGCTTAGGATTAGGGTTAGGGTTTGGTGTTAAAGTAAGTGTTAGGGGTTAGGTTTAAGGATCAAAGGTTAGGGTTATTTTTAGCTGTAGTGTTAGGGTTAGGGATAAGGGATCCCATTAGCATTAAGGTTCTTCCTTACTGTAGGGTTAAGGGTTAGGCTAAGAGTTAAAGGTTAAGGTTAGGGTCAGTGTTAAGATTTAGCATGACGTTTAACGGTTAGGGTAAAGGTTAAGCGTTAGGGTTAGGGATTAGTGATTAGGGATTTTGGTTAGTGTTAGGGTTAGCGGTTAGGAGTTAGTGTTTTATGAAGGGGTATGGTTAGAATTAGGATTGGGGTTAGAGTTAGGGTGAGGTATAGCGGTTAGGTTAGGGGTTAGTTTTAGGGTAAAAGGATAGAATTAGGGTTACGGGTTGGGCTTAGGTTTAGGGTTAAAGTTTACTGCTTGGGTTAGGGATAGGGTTCAGGGTTAGCTTTAGGGGTTCTGGTTAGGGTTAGGTGTTAGGTTAGTGTCAGGGTTAGGTCTAGTCGTGAAGGTAAGGTTTAGGGTTAGCTTTAAGAGCTAGGGTTAGGTTTAATGGTTAGGATTAGGATTAGGGTTAAGGGTTAGGGTAAGGCTTAGGGGTTATGGTGAAGGGTTAGGGTTTTTGTTAGGCATAGCGTTGGGGTTAGAAGTAAGGGTTACTGTCAGTGTTAGGGTTGTCGGTAGGGTTACGGTTAGTGTTAGCGGTTTAGAATTAGGGTTAGGGATTAGGTGTCACAGTGATGACTAGGAGATAGGGTTAGAATTATGGGATAGGGGTTGTTCTCAGGAAATGGGTTATGCATTAACGTTAGGAAAAGAGTTTAAAGTTAGGCGCACGGTGAGGTTTACGTGTTAATGGGAGAAATAGGAACAGGGTTGGCTGTTATGTTCAGGGTTAGGGTTATCTGTTAAAGGTATTGTTTATGCTTAGCGCACGGGCCCTGTCTGCATTAGGCGGGCGGGGGGAGTTTAGGGGGCTGGGATTGTACCCGGGAACCCACTCCATCATACTCTGGGTATGGGCCCGTGGGTTTCATGCAGGACACAGTGGTAGAGCCTCCTTTCACGCATGGCATGGGAGGATTGCAGGGTTTCTAAACTCTAAGAAAGCAAGAAGTCTCAGAATTAGATTTAGGGTTAGGATTATGGTTAGGGTTAAGGATGAAGTTTAGTGTTAGGGTGAGGGCTTAGGGTTAGGGATTAGGGTTAGGGTTAAAGGTTACTCTTAGGTTTAACGGTTACACTTTGGTTTAGGGTTGAGGTTTACGGTTAGGGTTAAGATGAGGGGTTAGGGTTTGGTACAGGGTTAGGGTTAAGTGTTAGGTTTAGGATTGAAGATTAGGATTAGGGTTAGGATTAAAGGTTAGAGTGAGAGTTAACGCTTAGGGTTAAGGTTAAGAGTTAGGGTTTAGGGTTAGGGTTACGGTTAGGGTTAGCTTTAGGGTTAGAGTTATGTGCTATGGTTTGTGTTAGAGGTTAGGGTTAGGTTTACTGGTCACGGTTAGGGTTACGTTTAGGGGGTAGCATTAGGGTTAGGGTTAGGGTTAAGGGATAGGATTAGGGTTAAGTGTTGCGTTAGGGTTAGGGTTTAGTGTTAAGGATAGCATTAAGGATTAGGGTTAGGGTCAGGGTTAAATGCTTGGGTGCGGGTAATGGTTAGGGTCAGGGTTAAGGTTCACGGATAGGGTTAGTGTTAAGGGTTACGGGTAGGTTGAGGGTTTAGGGTTAGAGTTAGCATTAGGGCTTAAGGTTAGGATTAGGCGGTAGGTTAGATTTAGGGTTAGATCTAGGCGTTAGGGTAAGGGCTAGCGTTAGGGTTAAGAGATAGGGTTAGGTTTAATGCTTAGGATTAGGGTTAGGGTTTCGGGTTAAAGTAAGTATTAGGGGGTAGGTTTAAGGATCCAAGGTTAGGGTTATTTTTAGCTGTAGTTTTAGGGTTAGGGAAAAGGGATCCCATTAGCATTAAGGGTATTCCTTACTATAGGGTTAAGGGTTAGGCTTAGAGTTAAAGGTTAAGGTTAGGGTCAGTGTTAAGATTTAGGGTGAGCGTTAACGGTCAGGGTAAAGGTTAAGCGTTAGGGTTAGGGATTAGTGATTAGGGTTTTTGGTTAGTGTTAGGGTTAGCGGTTAGGAGTTAGTGTTTTATGAAGGGGTATGGTTAGAATTAGGATTGGGGTTAGAGTTAGGGTGAGGTATAGGGGTTAGGTTTAGGGGTTAGTTTTAGGGTAAAAGGATAGGATTAGGGTTACGGGTTGGGCTTAGGTTTAGGGTTAAAGTTTACTGCTGGGGTTAGGGATAGGGTTCAGGGTTAGCTTTAGGGGTTCTGGTTAGGGTTAGGTGTTAGGTTAGTGTCAGGGTTAGGTCTAGTCGTGAGGGTAAGGTTTAGGGTTATCTTTAAGAGCTAGGGTTGGGTTTAATGGTTAGGATTAGGATTAGGGTTAAGGGTTAGGGTAAGGCTTAGGGGTTAGGGTGAAGGGTCAGGGTCAAGGGTTAGTGTTTTCGTTAGGCATAGCGTTGGGGTTAGAAGTAAGGGTTACTGTCAGTGTTAGGGTTGTAGGTAGGGTTACGGTTAGGGTTAGTGGTTTAGAATTAGGGTTAGGGATTAGGTGTCACAGTGATGACTAGGAGATAGGGTTAGAATTATGGGATAGGGGTTGTTCTCAGGAAATGGGTTATGCATTAACGTTAGGATAAGAGGTTAAAGTTAGGCGCACGGTGAGGTTTACGTGTTAAGGGGAGAAATAGGAACAGGGTTGGGTGTTATGTTCAGGGTTAGGGTTATCTGTTAAAGGTATTGTTTATGCTTAGCGCACGAGCCCTGTCTGCATTAGGCGGGCGGGGGGAGTTTAGGGGGCTGGGATTGTACCCGGGAACCCACTCTATCATACTCTGGGTATGGGCCCGTGGATTTCATGCAGGACACAGTGGTAGAGCCTCCTTTCACGCATGGCAGGGGAGGATTGCAGGCTTTCTAAACTCTAAGAAAGCAAGAAGTCTGAGAATTAGATTTAGGGTTAGGATTCTGGTTAGGGTTAAGGATGAAGTTTAGTGTTAGGGTGAGGGCTTAGGGTTAGGGATTAGGGTTAGGGTTAAAGGTTACTCTTAGGTTTAACGGTTACACTTTGGTTTAGGGTTGAGTTTTACGGTTAGGGTTAAGATGAGGGGTTAGTGTTAGGTACAGGGTTAGGGTTAAGTGTTAGGTTTAGGGTTGAAGACTAGGATTAGGGTTAGGATTAAAGGTTAGCGTGAGAGTTAACGCTTAGGGTTAAGGTTAAGTGTTAGGGTTTAGGGTTAGGGTTAGGGTTAGGGTTAATTTTAGGGTTAGAGTTATGTGCTATGGTTTGTGTTAGAGGTTAGGGTTAGGTTTACTGATGACGGTGAGGGTTAGGTTTAGGGGTTAGCATTAGGGTTAGGGTTAGGGTTAAGGGATAAGATTAGGGTTAAGTGTTGGGCTTAGGGTTAGGGTTTAGTGTTAGGGTTATCATTAAGGATTAGGGGTAGGATCAGGGTTAAATGCTTGGGTGCGGGTAATGGTTAGGGTCAGGGTTAAGGTTCATGGATAGGGTTAGTCTTTAGGGTTACGGGTAGGTTTAGGGTTCAGGGTTAGAGTTAGCATTAGGGCTTAAGGTTAGGATTAGGCGGTAGGTTAGATTTAGGGTTAGATCTAGGCGTTAGGGTAAGGGCTAGCGTTAGGGTTAAGAGATAGGGTTAGGTTTAATGCTTAGGATTAGGGTTAGGGTTTGGTGTTAAAGTAAGTGTTAGGGGTTAGGTTTAAGGATCAAAGGTTAGGGTTATTTTTAGCTGTAGTGTTAGGGTTAGGGATAAGGGATCCCATTAGCATTAAGGTTCTTCCTTACTGTAGGGTTAAGGGTTAGGCTAAGAGTTAAAGGTTAAGGTTAGGGTCAGTGTTAAGATTTAGCATGACGTTTAACGGTTAGGGTAAAGGTTAAGCGTTAGGGTTAGGGATTAGTGATTAGGGATTTTGGTTAGTGTTAGGGTTAGCGGTTAGGAGTTAGTGTTTTATGAAGGGGTATGGTTAGAATTAGGATTGGGGTTAGAGTTAGGGTGAGGTATAGCGGTTAGGTTAGGGGTTAGTTTTAGGGTAAAAGGATAGAATTAGGGTTACGGGTTGGGCTTAGGTTTAGGGTTAAAGTTTACTGCTTGGGTTAGGGATAGGGTTCAGGGTTAGCTTTAGGGGTTCTGGTTAGGGTTAGGTGTTAGGTTAGTGTCAGGGTTAGGTCTAGTCGTGAAGGTAAGGTTTAGGGTTAGCTTTAAGAGCTAGGGTTAGGTTTAATGGTTAGGATTAGGATTAGGGTTAAGGGTTAGGGTAAGGCTTAGGGGTTATGGTGAAGGGTTAGGGTTTTTGTTAGGCATAGCGTTGGGGTTAGAAGTAAGGGTTACTGTCAGTGTTAGGGTTGTCGGTAGGGTTACGGTTAGTGTTAGCGGTTTAGAATTAGGGTTAGGGATTAGGTGTCACAGTGATGACTAGGAGATAGGGTTAGAATTATGGGATAGGGGTTGTTCTCAGGAAATGGGTTATGCATTAACGTTAGGAAAAGAGTTTAAAGTTAGGCGCACGGTGAGGTTTACGTGTTAATGGGAGAAATAGGAACAGGGTTGGCTGTTATGTTCAGGGTTAGGGTTATCTGTTAAAGGTATTGTTTATGCTTAGCGCACGGGCCCTGTCTGCATTAGGCGGGCGGGGGGAGTTTAGGGGGCTGGGATTGTACCCGGGAACCCACTCCATCATACTCTGGGTATGGGCCCGTGGGTTTCATGCAGGACACAGTGGTAGAGCCTCCTTTCACGCATGGCATGGGAGGATTGCAGGGTTTCTAAACTCTAAGAAAGCAAGAAGTCTCAGAATTAGATTTAGGGTTAGGATTATGGTTAGGGTTAAGGATGAAGTTTAGTGTTAGGGTGAGGGCTTAGGGTTAGGGATTAGGGTTAGGGTTAAAGGTTACTCTTAGGTTTAACGGTTACACTTTGGTTTAGGGTTGAGGTTTACGGTTAGGGTTAAGATGAGGGGTTAGGGTTTGGTACAGGGTTAGGGTTAAGTGTTAGGTTTAGGATTGAAGATTAGGATTAGGGTTAGGATTAAAGGTTAGAGTGAGAGTTAACGCTTAGGGTTAAGGTTAAGAGTTAGGGTTTAGGGTTAGGGTTACGGTTAGGGTTAGCTTTAGGGTTAGAGTTATGTGCTATGGTTTGTGTTAGAGGTTAGGGTTAGGTTTACTGGTCACGGTTAGGGTTACGTTTAGGGGGTAGCATTAGGGTTAGGGTTAGGGTTAAGGGATAGGATTAGGGTTAAGTGTTGCGTTAGGGTTAGGGTTTAGTGTTAAGGATAGCATTAAGGATTAGGGTTAGGGTCAGGGTTAAATGCTTGGGTGCGGGTAATGGTTAGGGTCAGGGTTAAGGTTCACGGATAGGGTTAGTGTTAAGGGTTACGGGTAGGTTGAGGGTTTAGGGTTAGAGTTAGCATTAGGGCTTAAGGTTAGGATTAGGCGGTAGGTTAGATTTAGGGTTAGATCTAGGCGTTAGGGTAAGGTCTAGCATTAGGGTTAAGAGATAGGGTTAGGTTTAATGCTTAGGATTAGGGTTAGGGTTTCGGGTTAAAGTAAGTGTTAGGGGGTAGGTTTAAGGATCCAAGGTTAGGGTTATTTTTAGCTGTAGTTTTAGGGTTAGGGAAAAGGGATCCCATTAGCATTAAGGGTATTCCTTACTATAGGGTTAAGGGTTAGGCTTAGAGTTAAAGGTTAAGGTTAGGGTCAGTGTTAAGATTTAGGGTGAGGGTTAACGGTTAGGGTAAAGGTTAAGCGTTAGGGTTAGGGATTAGTGATTAGGGATTTTCGTTAGTGTTAGGGTTAGCGGTTAGGAGTTAGTGTTTTATGAAGGGGTATGGTTAGAATTAGGATTGGGGTTAGAGTTAGGGTGAGGTATAGGGGTTAGGTTTAGGGGTTAGTTTTAGGGTAAAAGGATAGGATTAGGGTTACGGGTTGGGCTTAGGTTTAGGGTTAAAGTTTACTGCTGGGGTTAGGGATAGGGTTCAGGGTTAGCTTTAGGGGTTCTGGTTAGGGTTAGGTGTTAGGTTAGTGTCAGGGTTAGGTCTAGCCGTGAGGGTAAGGTTTAGGGTTAGCTTTAAGAGCTAGGGTTAGGTTTAATGGTTAGGGTTAGGATTAGGGTTAAGGTTAGGGTAAGGCTTAGGGGTTAGGGTGAAGGGTTAGGGTCAAGGGTTAGGGTTTTTGTTAGGCATAGCGTTGGGGTTAGAAGTAAGGGTTACTGTCAGTGTTAGGGTTGTAGGTAGGGTTACGGTTAGGGTTAGCGGTTTAGAATTAGCGTTAGGGATTAGGTGTCACAGTGATCACTAGGAGATAGGGTTAGAATTATGGGATAGGGGTTGTTCTCAGGAAATGGGTTATGCATTAACGTTAGGATAAGAGGTTAAAGTTAGGCGCACGGTGAGGTTTACGTGTTAAGGGGAGAAATAGGAACAGGGTTGGGTGTTACGTTCAGGGTTAGGGTTATCTGTTAAAGGTATTGTTTATGCTTAGCGCACGGGCCCTGTCTGCATTAGGCGGGCGGGGGGAGTTTAGGGGGCTGGGATTGTACCCGGGAACCCACTCGATCATACTCTGGGTATGGGCCCGTGGGTTTCATGCAGGACACAGTGGTAGAGCCTCCTTTCACGCATGGCATGGGAGGATGGCAGGCTTTCTAAACTCTAAGAAAGCAAGAAGTCTGAGAATTAGATTTAGGGTTAGGATTATGGTTAGGGTTAAGGATGAAGTTTAGTGTTAGGGTGAGGGCTTAGGGTTAGGGATTAGGGTTAGGGTTAAAGGTTACTCTTAGGTTTAAATGGTCACACTTTGGTTTAGGGTTGAAATTTACGGTTAGGGTTAAGATGAGTGGTTAGGGTTTGGTACAGGGTTAGGGTTAAGTGTTAGGTTTAGGGTTGAAGATTAGGATTAGGGTTAGGATTAAAGGTTAGCGTGAGAGCTAACGCTTAGGGTTAAGGTTAAGAGTTAGGGTTTTGGGTTAGGTTTAGGGTTAGGGTTAGTTTTAGGGTTAGAGTTATGTGCTATGGTTTGTGTTAGAGGTTAGGGTTAGGTTTACTGGTCACGGTTAGGGTTAGGTTTAGGGGTTAGCATTAGGGTTAGGGTTAGGGTTAAGTGATAGGATTAGGGTTAAGTGTTGGGCTTAGGGTTAGAGTTTAGTGTTAGGGTTAGCATTAAGGATTAGGGTTAGGGTCAGGGTTAAATGCTTGGGTGCGGGTAATGGTTAGGGTCAGGGTTAAGGTTCACGGATAGGGTTAGTGTTAAGGGTTACGGGTAGGTTTAGGGTTCAGGGTTAGTGTTAGCATTAGGGCTTAAGGTTAGGATTAGGCGGTAGGTTAGATTTAGGGTTAGATCTAGGCGTTAGGGTAAGGGCTAGCGTTAGGGTTAAGAGATAGGGTTAGGTTTAATGCTTAGGATTAGGGTTAGGGTTTGGGGTTAAAGTAAGTGTTAGGGGTGAGGTTAAAGGATCCAAGGTTAGGGTTATTTATAGCTGTAGTGTTAGGGTTAGGGATAAGGGATCCCATTAGCATTAAGGGTCTTCCTTCCTGTAGGGTTAAGGGTTAGGCTTAGAGTTAAAGGTTAAGGTTAGGGTCAGTGTTAAGATTTAGGGTGAGGGTTAACGGTCAGGGTAAAGGTTAAGCGTTAGGGTTAGGGATTAGTCACTAGGGTTTTTGGTTAGTGTTAGGGTTAGCGGTTAGGAGTTATTGTTTTATGAAGGGGTATGGTTAGAATTAGGATTGGGGTTAGAGTTAGGGTGAGGTATAGGGGTTAGGATTAGGGGTTAGTTTTAGGGTAAAAGGATAGGATTAGGGTTACGGGTTGGGCTTAGGTTTAGGGTTAAAGTTTACTGCTAGGGTTAGGGATAGGGTTCAGGGTTAGCTTTAGGGGTTCTGGTTAGGGTTAGGTGTTAGGTTAGTGTCAGGGTTAGGTCTAGTCGTGAGGGTAAGGTTTAGGGTTACCTTTAAGAGCTAGGGTTAGGTTTAATGGTTAGGATTAGGATTAGGGTTAAGGGTTAGGGTAAGGCTTAGGGGTTATGGTGAAGGGTTAGGGTTTTTGTTAGGCATAGCGTTGGGGTTAGAAGTAAGGGTTACTGTCAGTGTTAGGGTTGTCGGTAGGGTTACGGTTAGGGTTAGCGGTTTAGAATTAAGGTTAGGGATTAGGTGTCACAGTGATGACTAGGAGATAGGGTTAGAATTATGGGATAGGGGTTGTTCTCAGGAAATGGGTTATGCATTAACGTTAGGAAAAGAGTTTAAAGTTAGGCGCACGGTGAGGTTTACGTGTTAATGGGAGATATAGGAACAGGGTTGGGTGTTATGTTCAGGGTTAGGGTTATCTGTTAAAGGTATTGTTTATGCTTAGCGCACGGGCCCTGTCTGCATTAGGCGGGCGGGGGGAGTTTAGGGGACTGGGATTGTACCCGGGAACCCACTCTATCATACTCTGGGTATGGGCCCGTGGGTTTCATGCAGGACACAGTGGTAGAGCCTCCTTTCACGCATGGCATGGGAGGATTGCAGGGTTTCTAAACTCTAAGAAAGCAAGAAGTCTGAGAATTAGATTTAGGGTTAGGATTATGGTTAGGGTTAAGGATGAAGTTTAGTGTTAGGGTGAGGGCTTAGGGTTAGGGATTAGGGTTAGGGTTAAAGGTTACTCTTAGGTTTAACGGTTACACTTTGGTTTCGGGTTGAGGTTTACGGTTAGGGTTAAGATGAGGAGTTAGGGTTTGGTACAGGGTTAGGGTTAAGTGTTAGGTTTAGGGTTGAAGATTAGGATTAGGGTTAGGATTAAAGGTTAGCGTGAGAGTTAACGCTTAGGGTTAAGGTTAAGAGTTAGGGTTTAGGGTTAGGGTTAGGGTTAGGGTTAGTTTTAGGGTTAGAGTTATGTGCTATGGTTTGTGTTAGAGGTTAGGGTTAGGTTTACTGGTCACGGTTAGGGTTACGTTTAGGGGGTAGCATTAGGGTTAGGGTTAGGGTTAAGGGATAGGATTAGGGTTAAGTGTTGCGTTAGGGTTAGGGTTTAGTGTTAAGGATAGCATTAAGGATTAGGGTTAGGGTCAGGGTTAAATGCTTGGGTGCGGGTAATGGTTAGGGTCAGGGTTAAGGTTCACGGATAGGGTTAGTGTTAAGGGTTACGGGTAGGTTTAGGGTTCAGGGTTAGAGTTAGCATTAGGGCTTAAGGTTAGGATTAGGCGGTAGGTTAGATTTAGGGTTAGAACTAGGCGTTAGGGTAAGGGCTAGCGTTAGGGTTAAGAGATAGGGTTAGGTTTAATGCTTAGGGTTAGGGTTAGGGTTTCGGGTTAAAGTAAGTGTTAGGGGGTAGGTTTAAGGATCAAAGGTTAGGGTTATTTTTAGCTGTAGTTTTAGGGTTAGGGAAAAGGGATCCCATTAGCATTAAGGGTATTCCTTACTATAGGGTTAAGGGTTAGCCTTAGAGTTAAAGGTTAAGGTTAGGGTCAGTGTTAAGATTTAGGGTGAGGGTTAACGGTCAGGGTAAAGGTTAAGCGTTAGGGTTAGGGATTAGTGATTAGGGTTTTTGGTTTGTGTTAGGGTTAGCGGTTAGGAGTTAGTGTTTTATGAAGGGGTATGGTTAGAATTAGGATTGGGGTTAGAGTTAGGGTGAGGTATAGGGGTAAGGTTTAGGGGTTAGTTTTAGGGTAAAAGGATATAATTAGGGTTACGGGTTGGGCTTAGGTTTAGGGTTAAAGTTTACTGCTAGGGTTAGGGATAGGGTTCAGGGTTAGCTTTAGGGGTTCTGGTTAGTGTTAGGTGTTAGGTTAGTGTCAGGGTTAGGTCTAGTCGTGAGGGTAAGGTTTAGGTTTAGCTTTAAGAGCTAGGGTTAGGTTTAATGGTTAGGGTTAGGATTAGGGTTAAGGTTAGGGTAAGGCTTAGGGGTTAGGGTGAAGGGTTAGGGTCAAGGGTTAGGGTTTTTGTTAGGCATAGCCTTGGGGTTAGAAGTAAGGGTTACTGTCAGTGTTAGGATTGTAGGTAGGGTTAAGGTTAGGGTTAGCGGTTTAGAATTAGGGTTAGGGATTAGGTGTCACAGTGATGACTAGGAGATAGGGTTAGAATTATGGGATGGGGTTGTTCTCAGGAAATGGTTATGCATTAACGTTAGGATAAGAGGTTAAAGTTAGGCGCACGGTGAGGTTTACGTGTTAAGGGGAGAAATAGGAACAGGGTTGGCTGTTATGTTCAGGGTTAGGGTTATCTGTTAAAGGTATTGTTTATGCTTAGGGCACGGGCCCTGTCTGCATTAGGCGGGCGGGGGGAGTTTAGGGGGCTGGGATTGTACCCGGGAAACCACTCTATCATACTCTGGGTATGGGACCGTGGGTTTCATGCAGGACACAGTGGTAGAGCCTCCTTTCACGCATGGCATGGGAGGATTGCAGGCTTTCTAAACTCTAAGAAAGCAAGAAGTCTGAGAATTAGATTTAGGGTTAGGATTCTGGTTAGGGTTAAGGATGAAGTTTAGTGTTAGGGTGAGGGCTTATGGTTAGGGATTAGGGTTAGGGTTAAAGGTTACTCTTAGGTTTAACGGTTACACTTTGGTTTAGGGTTGAGGTTTACGGTTAGGGTTAAGATGAGGGGTTAGGATTCGGTACAGGGTTAGGGTTAAGATTTAGGTTTAGGGTTGAAGATTAGGATTAGGGTTAGGATTAAAGGTTAGCGTGAGAGCTAACGCTTAGGGTTAAGGTTAAGAGTTAGGGTTTAGGGTTAGTGTTAGGGTTAGGGTTAGTTTTAGGGTTAGAGTTATGTGCTATGGTTTGTGTTAGAGGTTAGGGTTAGGTTTACTGGTCACGGTTAGGGTTAGGTTTAGGGGTTAGCATTAGGGTTAGGGTTAGGGTTAAGTGATAGGATTAGGGTTAAGTGTTGGGCTTAGGGTTAGAGTTTAGTGTTAGGGTTAGCATTAAGGATTAGGGTTAGGGTCAGGGTTAAATGCTTGGGTGCGGGTAATGGTTAGGGTCAGGGTTAAGGTTCACGGATAGGGTTAGTGTTAAGGGTTACGGGTAGGTTTAGGGTTCAGGGTTAGTGTTAGCATTAGGGCTTAAGGTTAGGATTAGGCGGTAGGTTAGATTTAGGGTTAGATCTAGGCGTTAGGGTAAGGGCTAGCGTTAGGGTTAAGAGATAGGGTTAGGTTTAATGCTTAGGATTAGGGTTAGGGTTTGGGGTTAAAGTAAGTGTTAGGGGTGAGGTTAAAGGATCCAAGGTTAGGGTTATTTATAGCTGTAGTGTTAGGGTTAGGGATAAGGGATCCCATTAGCATTAAGGGTCTTCCTTCCTGTAGGGTTAAGGGTTAGGCTTAGAGTTAAAGGTTAAGGTTAGGGTCAGTGTTAAGATTTAGGGTGAGGGTTAACGGTTAGGGTAAAGGTTAAGCGTTAGGGTTAGGGATTAGTCACTAGGGTTTTTGGTTAGTGTTAGGGTTAGCGGTTAGGAGTTATTGTTTTATGAATGGGTATGGTTAGAATTAGGATTGGGGTTAGAGTTAGGGTGAGGTATAGGGGTTAGTTTTAGGGTAAAAGGATAGGATTAGGGTTACGGGTTGGGCTTAGGTTTAGGGTTAAAGTTTACTGCTAGGGTAACGGATAGGGTTCAGGGTTAGCTTTAGGGGTTCTGGATAGGGATAGGTGTTAGGTTAGTGTCAGGGTTAGGTCTAGTCATGAGGGTAAGGTTTAGGGTTAGCTTTAAGAGCTAGGTTTACGTTTAATGGTTAGGATTAGGATTAGGGTTAAGGGTTAGGGTAAGGCTTAGGGGTTAGGGTGAAGGGTTAGGGTCAAGCGTTAGGGTTTTTGTTAGGCATAGCGTTGGGGTTAGAAGTAAGGGTTACTTTCAGTGTTAGGGTTGTAGGTAGGGTTACGGTTAGGGTTAGCGGTTTAGAATTAGGGTTAGGGATTAGGTGTCACAGTGATGACTAGGAGATAGGGTTAGAATTATGGGATAGGGGTTGTTCTCAGGAAATGGGTTATGCATTAACGTTAGGATAAGAGGTTAAAGTTAGGCGCACGGTGAAGTTTACGTGTTAAGGGGAGAAATAGGAACAGGGTTGGGTTGTTATGTTCAGGGTTAGGGTTATCTGTTAAAGGTATTGTTTATGCTTAGGGCACGGGCCCTGTCTGCATTAGGCGGGCGGGGGGAGTTTAGGGGGCTGGGATTGTACCCGGGAACCCACTCTATCATACTCTGGGTATGGGCCCGTGGGTTTCATGCAGGACACAGTGGTAGAGCCTCCTTTCACGCATGGCATGGGAGGATTGCAGGCTTTCTAAACTCTAAGAAAGCAAGAAGTCTGAGAATTAGATTTAGGGTTAGGATTCTGGTTAGGGTTAAGGATGAAGTTTAGTGTTAGGGTGAGGGCTTAGGGTTAGGCATTAGGGTTAGAGTTAAAGGTTACTCTTAGGTTTAACGGTTACACTTTGGTTTAGGGTTGAGGTTTACGGTTAGGGTTAAGATGAGGGGTTAGGGTTTGGTACAGGGTTAGGGTTAAGTGTTAGGTTTAGGGTTGAAGATTAGGATTAGGGTTAGGATTAAAGGTTAGCGTGAGAGTTAACGCTTAGGGTTAAGGTTAAGAGTTAGGGTTTAGGGTTAGGGTTAGGGTTAGTTTTAGGGTTAGAGTTATGTGCTATGGTTTGTGTTAGAGGTTAGGGTTAGGTTTACTGGTCACGGTTAGGGTTACGTTTAGGGGGTAGCATTAGGGTTAGGGTTAGGGTTAAGGGATAGGATTAGGGATAAGTGTTGGGCTTAGGGTTAGGGTTTAGTGTTAGGGTTATCATTAAGGATTAGGGGTAGGGTCAGGGTTAAATGCTTGGGTGCGGGTAATGGTTAGGGTCAGGGTGAAGGTTCACGGATAGGGTTAGTGTTAAGGGTTACGGGTAGGTTTAGGTTTCAGGGTTAGAGTTAGCATTAGGGCTTAAGGTTAGGATTAGGCGGTAGGTTAGATTTAGGGTTAGATCTAGGCGTTAGGGTAAGGGCTAGCGTTAGGGTTAAGAGATAGGGTTAGGTTTAATGCTTAGGATTAGGGTTAGGGTTTGGGGTTAAAGTAAGTGTTAGGGGTTAGGTTTAAGGATCAAAGCTTAGGGTTATTTTTAGCTGTAGTGTTAGGGTTAGGGATAAGGGATCCCATTAGCATTAAAGGTCTTCCTTACTGTAGCGTTAAGGGTTAGGCTTAGAGTTAAAGGTTAATGTTAGGGTCAGTGTTAAGATTTAGGGTGAGGGTTAACGGTTAGGGTAAAGGTTAAGCGTTAGGGTTAGGGATTAGTGATTAGGGTTTTTGGTTAGTGTTAGGGTTAGTGGTTAGGAGTTATTGTTTTATGAAGGGGTATGGTTAGAATTAGGATTGGGGTTAGAGTTAGGGTGAGGTATAGGGGTTAGGTTTAGGGTAAAAGGATGGGATTAGGGTTACGGGTTGGGCTTAGGTTTAGGGTTAAAGTTTACTGCTAGGGTAAGGGATAGGGTTCAGGGTTAGCTTTAGGGGTTCTGGATAGGGATAGGTGTTAGGTTAGTGTCAGGGTTAGGTCTAGTCGTGAGGGTAAGGTTTAGGGTTAGCTTTAAGAGCTAGGTTTACGTTTATTGGTTAGGATTAGGATTAGGGTTAAGGGTTAGGGTAAGGCTTAGGGGTTAGGGTGAAGGGTTAGGGTCAAGGGTTAGGGTTTTTGTTAGGCATAGCGTTGGGGTTAGAAGTAAGGGTTACTGTCAGTGTTAGGGTTGTAGGTAGGGTTACGGTTAGGGTTAGCGGTTTAGAATTAGGGTTAGGGATTAGGTGTCACAGTGATCACTAGGAGATAGGGTTAGAATTATGGGATAGGGGTTGTTCTCAGGAAATGGGGTATGCATTAACGTTAGGATAAGAGGTTAAAGTTAGGCGCACGGTGAAGTTTACGTGTTAAGGGGAGAAATAGGAACAAGGTTGGGTTGTTATGTTCAGGGTTAGGGTTATCTGTTAAAGGTATTGTTTATGCTTAGCGCACCGGCCCTGTCTGCATTAGGCGGGCGGGGGGAGTTTAGGGGGCTGGGATTGTACCCGGGAACCCACTCGATCATACTCTGGGTATGGGCCCGTGGGTTTCATGCAGGACACAGTGGTAGAGCCTCCTTTCACGCATGGCATGGGAGGATTGCAGGCTTTCTAAACTCTAAGAAAGCAAGAAGTCTGAGAATTAGATTTAGGGTTAGGATTCTGGTTAGGGTTAAGGATGAAGTTTAGTGTTAGGGTGAGGGCTTAGGGTTAGGGATTAGGGTTGGAGTTAAAGGTTACTCTTAGGTTTAACGGTTACACTTTGGTTTAGGGTTGAGGTTTACGGTTAGGGTTAAGATGAGGGGTTAGGGTTTGGTACAGGGTTAGGGTTAAGTGTTAGATTTAGGGTTGAAGATTAGGATTAGGGTAAGGATTAAAGGTTAGCGTGAGAGTTAACGCTTAGGGTTAAGGTTAAGCGTTAGGGTTTAGGGTTAGGGTTAGGGTTAGTTTTAGGGTTAGAGTTATGTGCTATGGTTTGTGTTAGAGGTTAGGGTTAGGTTTACTGGTCACGGTTAGGGTTACGTTTAGGGGGTAGCATTAGGGTTAGGGTTAGGGTTAAGGGATAGGATTAGGGATAAGTGTTGGGCTTAGGGTTAGGGTTCAGTGTTAGGGTTATCATTAAGGATTAGGGGTAGGGTCAGGGTTAAATGCTTGGGTGCGGGTAATGGTTAGGGTCAGGGTGAAGGTTCACGGATAGGGTTAGTGTTAAGGGTTACGGGTAGGTTTAGGTTTCAGGGTTAGAGTTAGCATTAGGGCTTAAGGTTAGGATTAGGCGGTAGGTTAGATTTAGGGTTAGATCTAGGCGTTAGGGTAAGGGCTAGCGTTAGGGTTAAGAGATAGGGTTAGGTTTAATGCTTAGGATTAGGGTTAGGGTTTGGGGTTAAAGTAAGTGTTAGGGGTTAGGTTTAAGGATCAAAGCTTAGGGTTATTTTTAGCTGTAGTGTTAGGGTTAGGGATAAGGGATCCCATTAGCATTAAGGGTCTTCCTTACTGTAGGGTTAAGGGTTAGGCTTAGAGTTAAAGGTTAATGTTAGGGTCAGTGTTAAGATTTAGGGTGAGGGTTAACGGTTAGGGTAAAGGTTAAGCGTTAGGGTTAGGGATTAGTGATTAGGGTTTTTGGTTAGTGTTAGGGTTAGCGGTTAGGAGTTATTGTTTTATGAAGGGGTATGGTTAGAATTAGGATTGGGGTTAGAGTTAGGGTGAGGTATAGGGGTTAGGTTTAGGGGTTAGTTTTAGGGTAAAAGGATAGGATTAGGGTTACGGGTTGGGCTTAGGTTTAGGGTTAAAGTTTACTGCTAGGGTTAGGGATAGGGTTCAGGGTTAGCTTTAGGGGTTCTGGTTAGGGTTAGGTGTTAGGTTAGTGTCAGGGTTAGGTCTAGTCGTGAGGGTAAGGTTTAGGGTTACCTTTAAGAGCTAGGGTTAGGTTTAATGGTTAGGAATAGGATTAGGGTTAAGGGTTAGGGTAAGGCTTTGGGGTTAGGGTGAAGGGTTAGAGTTTTTATTAGGCATAGCGTTGGGGTTAGAAGTAAGGGTTACTGTCAGTGTTAGGGTTGTAGGTAGGGTTACGGTTAGGGTTAGCGGTTTAGAATTAGCGTTAGGGATTAGGTGTCACAGTGATCACTAGGAGATAGGGTTAGAATTATGGGATAGGGGTTGTTCTCAGGAAATGGGTTATGCATTAACGTTAGGATAAGAGGTTAAAGTTAGGCGCACGGTGAGGTTTACGTGTTAAGGGGAGAAATAGGAACAGGGTTGGGTGTTACGTTCAGGGTTAGGGTTATCTGTTAAAGGTATTGTTTATGCTTAGCGCACGGGCCCTGTCTGCATTAGGCGGGCGGGGGGAGTTTAGGGGGCTGGGATTGTACCCGGGAACCCACTCGATCATACTCTGGGTATGGGCCCGTGGGTTTCATGCAGGACACAGTGGTAGAGCCTCCTTTCACGCATGGCATGGGAGGATGGCAGGCTTTCTAAACTCTAAGAAAGCAAGAAGTCTGAGAATTAGATTTAGGGTTAGGATTATGGTTAGGGTTAAGGATGAAGTTTAGTGTTAGGGTGAGGGCTTAGGGTTAGGGATTAGGGTTAGGGTTAAAGGTTACTCTTAGGTTTAAATGGTCACACTTTGGTTTAGGGTTGAAATTTACGGTTAGGGTTAAGATGAGTGGTTAGGGTTTGGTACAGGGTTAGGGTTAAGTGTTAGGTTTAGGGTTGAAGATTAGGATTAGGGTTAGGATTAAAGGTTAGCGTGAGAGTTAACGCTTAGGGTTAAGGTTAAGAGTTAGTGTTTAGGGTTAGGGTTAGGGTTAGTTTTAGGGTTAGAGTTATGTGCTATGGTTTGTGTTAGAGGTTAGGGTTAGGTTTACTGGTCACGCTTAGGATTACGTTTAGGGGGTAGCATTAGGGTTAGGGTTAGGGTTAAGGGACAGGATTAGGTTTAAGTGTTGGGCTTAGGGTTAGGGTTTAGTGTTAGGGTTAGCATTAAGGATTAGGGTTAGGGTCAGGGTTAAATGCTTGAGTGCGCTTAATGGTTAGGGTCAGGGTTAAGGTTCACGGATAGGGTTAGTGTTAAGGGTTACGGGTAGGTTTAGGGTTCAGGGTTAGTGTTAGCATTAGGGCTTAAGGTTAGGATTAGGCGGTAGGTTAGATTTAGGGTTAGATCTAGGCTTTAGGGTATGGGCTAGCGTTAGGGTTAAGAGATAGGGTTAGGTTTAATGCTTAGGATTAGGGTTAGGTTTAGGGTTAAAGTAAGTGTTAGGGGTAAGGTTTAAGGATCCAAGGTTAGGGTTATTTTTAGCTGTAGTATTAGGGTTAGGGATAAGGGATCCCCTTAGCATTAAGGGTCCTCCTTCCTGTAGGGTTAATGGTTAGGCTTAGAGTTAAAGGTTAAGGTTAGGGTCAGGGTTAAGATTTAGGGTGAGGGTTAACGGTTAGGGTAAAGGTTAAGCGTTAGGGTTAGGGATTATTGATTAGGGTTTTTGGTTAGTGTTAGGGTTAGCGGTTAGGAGTTAGTGTTTTATGAAGGGGTATGGTTAGAATTAGGATTGGGGTTAGAGTTAGGGTGAGGTATAGGGGTTAGGTTTAGGGTAAAAGGATAGGATTAGGATTACGGGTTGGGCTTAGGTTTAGGGTTAAAGTTTACTGCTAGGGTAAGGGATAGGGTTCAGGGTTAGCTTTAGGGGTTCTGGATAGGGTTAGGTGTTAGGTTAGTGTCAGGGTTAGGTCTAGTCGTGAGGGTAAGGTTTAGGGTTAGCTTTAAGAGCTAGGGTTAAGTTTAATGATTAGGATTAGGATTAGGGTTAAGGGTTAGGGTAAGGCTTAGGGGTTAGGGTGAAGGGTTAGGGTCAAGGGTTAGGGTTTTTGTTAGGCATAGCGTTGGGGTTAGAAGTAAGGGTTACTGTCAGTGTTAGGGTTTTAGGTAGGGTTACGGTTAGGGTTAGCGGTTTAGAATTAGGGTTAGGGATTAGGTGTCACAGTGATGACTAGGAGATAGGGTTAGAATTATGGGATGGGGTTGTTTTCAGGATATGGGTTATGCATTAACGTTAGGATAAGAGGTTGAAGTTAGGCGCACGGTGAGGTTTACGTGTTAAGGGGAGAAATAGGAACAGGGTTGGGTGTTATGTTCAGGGTTAGGGTTATCTGTTAAAGGTATTGTTTATGGTTAGCGCACGGGCCCTGTCTGCATTAGGCGGGCGGGGGGACTTTAGGGGGCTGGGATTGTACCCGGGAACCCACTCGATCATACTCTGTTTATGGGCCCGTGGGTTTCATGCAGGACACAGTGGTAGAGCCTCCTTTCACGCATGGCATGGGAGGATTGCAGGCTTTCTAAACTCTAAGAAAGCAAGAAGTCTGAGAATTAGATTTAGGGTTAGGATTCTGGTTAGGGTTAAGGATGAAGTTTAGTGTTAGGGTGAGGGCTTAGGGTTAGGGATTAGGGTTAGGGTTAAATGTTACTCTTAGGTTTAACGGTTACACTTTGGTTTAGGGTTGAGGTTTACGGTTAGGGTTAAGATGAGGGGTTAGGGTTTGGTACAGGGTTAGGGTTAAGTGTTAGGTTTAGGGTTGAATTTTAGGATTAGGGTTAGGATTAAAGGTTAGCGTGAGAGTTAACGCTTAGGGTTAAGGTTAATAGTTAGGGTTTAGGGTTAGGGTTAGTGTTAGTTTTAGGTTTAGAGTTATGTGCTATGGTTTGTGTTAGAGGTTAGGGTTAGGTTTACTGGTCATGGTTAGGGTTACGTTTAGGGGTTAGCATTAGGGTTAGGGTTAGGGTTAGGGTTAAGGGATAGGATTAGTGTTAAGTGTTGGCCTTAGGGTTAGGGTTTAGTGTTAAGGTTAGCATTAAGGATTAGGGTTAGGGTCAGGGTTAAATGCTTGGGTGCGGGTAATGGTTAGGGTCAGGTTTAGGTTCACGGATAGGGTTAGTGTTAAGGGTTACGGGTAGGTTTAGGGTTCAGGGTTAGTGTTAGCATTAGGGCTTAAGGTTAGGATTAGGCGGTAGGTTAGATTTAGGGTTAGATCTAGGCGTTAGGGTAAGGTCTAGCGTTAGGGTTAAGAGATAGGGTTAGGTTTAATTCTTTGGATTAGGGTTAGGGTTTGGGGTTAAAGTAAGTGTTAGGGGTTAGTTTTAAGGATCCAAGGTTAGGGTTATTTTTAGCTGTAGTGTTAGGGTTAGGGATAAGGGATCCCATTAGCATTAAGGGTCTTCCTTACTGTAGGGTTAAGGGTTAGGCTTAGAGTTAAAGGCTAAGGTTAGGGTCAGTGTTAAGATTTAGGGTGAGGGTTAACGGTTTGGGTAAAGGTTAAGCGTTAGGGTTAGGGATTAGTGATTAGGGTTTTTGGTTAGTGTTAGGGTTAGCGGTTAGGAGTTATTGTTTTATGAAGGGGTATGGTTAGAATTAGGATTGGGGTTAGAGTTAGGGTGAGGTATAGGGTTTAGGTTTAGGGGTTAGTTTTAGGGTAAAAGGATAGGATTAGGGTTACGGGTTGGGCTTAGGTTTAGGGTTAAAGTTTACTGCTGGGGTTAGGAATAGGGTTCAGGGTTAGCTTTAGGGGTTCTGGATAGGGTTAGGTGTTAGGTTAGTGTCAGGGTTAGTCTAGTCGTGAGGGTAAGGTTTAGGGTTAGTTTAAGAGCTAGGGTTAGGTTTAATGGTTAGGATTAGGATTAGGGTTAATGGTTAGGGTAAGGCTTAGGGATTAGGGTGAAGGGTTAGGTTCAAGGGTTAGGGTTTTTGTTAGGCATAGCGTTGGGGTTAGAATAAGGGTTACTGTCAGTGTTAGGTTTGTAGGTAGGGTTACGGTTAGGGTTAGCGGTTTAGAATTAGGGTTAGGGATTAGGTGTCACAGTGATGACTAGGAGATAGGGTTAGAATTATGGGATAGGGGTTGTTCTCAGGAAATGGGTTATGCATTCACGTTAGGATAAGAGGTTAAAGTTAGGCGCACGGTGAGGTTTACGTGTTAAGGGGAGAAATAGGAACAGGGTTGGGTGTTATGTTCAGGGTTAGGGTTATCTGTTAAAGGTATTGTTTATGCTTAGCGCACGGGCCCTGTCGGCATTAGGCGGGCGGGGGGAGTTTAGGGGGCTGGGATTGTACCCGGGAACCCACTCTATCATACTCTGGGTATGGGCCCGTGGGTTTCATGCAGGACACAGTGGTAGAGCCTCCTTTCACGCATGGCATGGGAGGATTGCAGGCTTTCTAAACTCTAAGATAGCAAGAAGTCTGAGAATTAGATTTAGGGTTAGGATTCTGGTTAGGATTAAGGATGAAGTTTAGTGTTAGTGTGAGGGCTTAGGGTGAGGGATTAGTGTTAGGGTTAAAGGTTACTCTTAGGTTTAACGGTTACACTTTGGTTTAGGGTTGAGGTTTACGTTTAGGGTTAAGATGAGGGGTTAGGGTTTGGTACAGGGTTAGGGTTAAGTGTTAGCTTTAGGGTGGAAGATTAGGATTAGGGTTAGGATTAAAGGTTAGCGTGAGAGTTAACGCTTAGGGTTAAGGCTAAGAGTTAGGGTTTATGGTTAGGGTTAGGGTTAGGGTTAGTTTTAGGGTTAGAGTTATGTGCTATGGTTTGTGTTAGAGGTTAGGGTTAGGTTTACTGGTCACGGTTAGGGTTACGTTTAGGGGGTAGCATTAGGGTTAGGGTTAGGGTTAAGGGATAGGATTAGGGATAAGTGTTGGG